>NW_012280812.1:0-2839 GCF_000151885.1 Dipodomys ordii
CCTCGGGGGTCTGCCCACCCTGGGGGGGGCGCCGGGCCTCGGGGGTCCCTTTGACCCTCTGGGGCTCAGATCCGCCCCCCGCCCTCCACGGCCGTCCTGCCTACGCCGGGAAACCGGACCCTCCCTCCGGGCTCGGGTTCCCGAAAATTCCTGACTTGCAGATACTAAGAATGGCTTTCCAGACCTGTCTCTCCCCGCCCCCTTTCCCAAAGTCTGGATGGCAGCCCTTGGCCCAACCGGGTGCCATTACCCACCCACCCGCCCCCCGCAGGATCCGGGCACCCCAAGCCCCCCGCCAGGCCTGCCCCCTCCCCCAGGTGTCCGGGCCCAGCCTGTCCCCCAGGACCTGGCATGGTGGCAGGTGTCCTGTCTTCCAGCTGATATTTCTCACCCTTTAGAGCATGCGAGAGGAATGTGGGGTGCCCCCCCCCGGCCTCCCAGGGCCTCCTGGGAGCTCCAGGCTCCTTAAAGGGCTCCCCCTGGGCACCCACCTGTCCTCGCCAGGGCCTGGCAAACAGAGGCGGCGGCTGAGCTCCAAGGAGCTGAAGAAGGTCCACAGGCAGACATGCCCGAGGCCAAACCAGGTGGCTTTCTAAGGGGGATGGGGGGCCCCTTTTCTGAATGGGGGTTTGGCCTCCTCTCTCTGGGTTTGAACCAACAGAATGCTTCTAACAGTGAAGAGGGGCTCCTCTTTCTTGTGGGATGTGTGTGCGTGTGTGTGTGTGTGTGTGTGTGTGTGCATTTGCTTAGGTTGGTGCTGAGAGCTTTTTCTTATGGATCACAGTTCAAAGCCAACCTAGGCAGAAAAGTCCATAAGATTCTGATCTTCGATGAACCAGCAAAAAAACACAAGAAATGGAGCTGTGGTTCAAATGGTAGAGCACCAGCCTTGAGCAAGAAAAAAAAAAGCTCAGGGACAGTGCCCAGACCCCCCTCATAAATGAGGGGGAGGCTTCCTTCTGTCTGGATGGTAGAGCTTTTCTCACCAGGGAGCCCAGGGTCCTCTGTGGTGAAGATCAGGATCTTCTTTTCATGAGTTGGGGGTCTCCCTCCTTACTTTGATCATTCCTGGGGCTTGAACTTTGTCCCTGGGCTTAAGGCTAGCGCTCTACCACTTTGAGCCACAGCTCCACTTTTTCTTTTCCTGAGTAGTTTATTGGAGATAAGAATCTCACAGACTTTCCTGCCTGAGCTGGCTTTGAACCTCAGTCCTCAGATCTCAGCCTCCTGAGTAGCTAGGGTTACAGGTGTGAGCCACCAGCTCCTGGCTGTAGGGTCTCCCCAATTTGTTTGTTTGTTTTTGATGGGGTTGCCACCTTTGGTGCGAAGGAACAGGGGACAATGTCCTATAAATTGGGGTTCGGGCAGCTTCACTGAGTAGAGATTGAAGGTGTCCTCTGTAAGATATGAGGGTGTCTGTGTGTAGAAGGTGAAGGGGTTCCAGACTGTGTGGGGACAGGGAAAGCCTCCCTAGGAGAACCCCCTTTCTGTGACAACTGGGACTCCCCAGTGTAGCAGCTGTAGAGTGGCTGGAGCCCCTTTTTCCTCTGGTGTTGAGTATGGGACCCCGGGCTGCCACCTGCACAGGTGGCTTGGCCCAGCCACCAACCTTGTGTGGAGTTTGGGGTGGGGGCATTTCTTTCTATGCAGAGGGACTTCTGTTTTTTCTCCGAGTTGGTGTGTACAGAAGATCCAAAGCTGGCAAGGAGGGGGGGGTCCTCTGGTGTCAGACCAGCCAGGCTGGGGGTGGGGGAATGAGCCCCTTGCAATGTGCCCCCCTGGGCTGGGGGCCAGGACCGCGGGGGGAGACTGCTGTGCTCAGCACAGTGTCCAGTTTCCAGGCCAGAGGAAGAGCTAATTATACCCCAGAACCCAAAGGTCAGCACCGTGGCCTGGGAGCTGGGGGCGTGGTGGCCCCTGGGGGACAGAAAGCCAATCCACAGCCTGGGGATTAGATCAAATTACATCCAGGTTAGGGGCCTGGAAGCCTGGGTCCAAGGGAAGAGGGCTGGGGTCTGGAACTTGGGGTGTCAGGGGTCTAGTGCTTAACTGAGAATGTCTTGTACATCACAGCTGCCAAGAAGGCCCCTAAGGGCAAAGATGCCGCCAAGGAGACCCCCCCTAAGGAGGCTCCTGCAGAGTCCCCCAAAGGTGAGAATGCCCCTCCCTCTCGCTTCCCCTGCTCTCAGTGCTGAGGTTGCCCCTCACTCCCCCCCCCCCGCCCAGCCCTGCCTGAGCTCACGAGTGCCCCCAGGTGGAGATGCCTGGTGTGGCATGGCTCCTGCTCCTCTTGGCTTGTCCTGGTCACCTTGTCCAGCCAATGGCGCATTCCCCAACAGGCTGTCCAGCACCTGAGGGACCACAGAGGGGGAAACCGAGGCTCAGAGAATTGGGGGAGCCTGACCAAGGTCCCTCAGTGCCCCGGGTGACCTGTCATCGTTCCCAGGACAGGAAAAGCCACCTCACCCCCCCACGATGTTTGGTTTCTGAGCCCTCACTGGCTCTGAGCCCCACCCCCAGGCTGTCCCTCCACCCCTCCAGCCCTCCTGACACCTCATCTCACCCCCTGAGCAGAAGCTGCACCTGAGGACCAGTCCCCCACTGCCGAGGCACCCACAGGCATCTTCGTGAAGAAGCCTGACTCTGTGTCCGTGGAGACTGGTGAGGCCTGGGGCCTGGACCCCCGGGTCTGAGGGAGGAGGCTGGGGCCTGGACCCCCGGGTCTGAGGGAGGAGGCTGGGGTCTGGATCCCCAGGTCTGAGGGAGGAGGCTGGGGCCTGGACCCCTGGGTCTGAGGGAGGAGGCTGGGGTCTGGCCCCTGGGTCTGAGGGAAGCAGCT
>NW_012280813.1:0-1751 GCF_000151885.1 Dipodomys ordii
AGGAGGAGGGAGAGGAGGGGGAGGAGGAGGAGAATTACAAGAGGAATGGAGGGAGGAAGGGAGGGGGGGAGGCAAAGTGAAACTGTGGCTCAAGCATTTTCTTGACCATAAAAACTAAGAAACAGCAGCCAGGTCCTGAGTTAAAGCCCCACAAGAAGCACAAAAAGAAAAATAATCACAAATGTGTAATTAGCCTCTGCATAACAGTAACTACTTAATACATATGTGAAATAATTTATTATGTAGAAAATCATTTTAAGAAAACTTAGGAAAAAGTCAAGGAACCCAAACAAATGATGCTTTGCCAGATCCATGGTTCAAGACTCAAGTCTGTAATCCTAGCTATACAGAGTTTGAGAGCATTATAAGCCATACATATAATATATATGATATATATAATCTCCATATAGCCATATATTTTCTGTATTTTGTGCACAAATATATACATATATATGTTTGTGTTTATATATGCATTTGTGTCTTCGGGATATTTAAGATTATAAAACATCAAAATAATCGCTATAGTTTATCATTGCAATGGAATGAAATAATAACACAGTATTTAATTTAGAAATATTTACCTTTCAGAATGTTATAACTTTAAAACTTTAATAAGGTTCCTCTTATTACTTTCCTGTGACCTTGAGCAACAATCTCCTGAACTCATCTCTCCAGGAAAGAAAGAACTACCCACCTTGCAGTTTTGTTGAAAAGATGTATTAAGATAATCATTTCATTTAAAGTGCCTAAAATATTCATTCTTACAGGCTATGCTATAATCATTTGGAGATGTTGCCTTTCTAAAGCAGAAAGTGCTGATTATCTGAGGACATAAGGCTGAAAGGTAGATTTCAGGTGTCAGCTTCTTTCCATTTGATCTTAGCTTTTTAATACTTTCATTATTTCTGAGATAAAATCTGGGGTATATGTAAAGGTATGCATTAGAATAATAAACCTGTAAGTGAATTTCTCCCATATCTTTCAAAATTCTACCCTTAAATCTTCTATTCATCAATCTTGACAATATTAATAATCTTTGCTGTTTCACCTTTTAAAAAATTCCTTTTTCTTTTTCTTTTCTTTCATTCATTCATTTGTTCATTCTTTCTTTGTTTTTAGGGCAATTCTAAGTTTGAAATGCTCTGTCACTGAGCTACACACCCCAACTATGTTAAAAAAATTTCTTCTCATGGTTCATTCCATCTTGTGTTATGGATTATCATAAAAAGCATATTCACGAATAAAGAAACTTAACCATAGCCTCCATTTTCCTTTCCAGAAGTTACTTTCCCTCCATCCCCTGCCTTCTTCCTTCCTTTATTCATTCTTTCTTTCTTTTACATTCCCTCCCTTTCTCTGTTCCTCCTGCTTTCCTTTTCCATCCCTCTCTACAATACTCTTTATTTTTCTGTTTAATATGGCATTTGAAAATTATATATCAACCTATTTCAGAATACGCCCACCCATCCACTTCTTTATTAACCTTCATTTTAATAACCCTTAATAACCTTTATTAAAACTTTTGTTTTTAATAAAGAGGGCTTTGTTCATTACTGTAAGTCCAACTCCTAGGATAGTATTGGAAACCTAAGAGTTTTAAAAGATCAGTTCATGAGTGTTCATGATTTTTTTTTTTGGTGGTGCTGGGGGGAGTCTGGTCGTGGGGCCTGAACTCTGGGCCTGGGCACTGTCCCTCAGCTCTTCAGCTCAAGGCTAGCACTCTACCACTTGAGCCACAGCACCACTTCCAG
>NW_012280814.1:0-2280 GCF_000151885.1 Dipodomys ordii
ATACTGTACAGAGGGGTTACAGTTACATAAGCAAGGTAATAAGTCCATTTCCTATCGAGCATTGTTCCTCCTCCTTTGTTTTTTCCCTACCATCCCTTTCCTCCCCAACTCCCCAACTCCCCCCATCTTCCCCGCCTCTCCGACCTGCCCCCCACCAAAAAGTTCATTTTCAACCTAGTGTCTCATACATCTCATTGTTTTGGAAGGAGTTGTAAATAGAAGGGAAATAAAAAAAAAAAGAATCAAGCCATGTCTCAGAAGATTCGTTCATAGCTTTTGTTTTGTTTTGTTTTGGCCAGAGTGTAGCATATAATTTGTTTAAAAAGGAAAGAGGTGCTGATCTTCATAAGCAAAATTGTTAGTTCAGAAGTATTTTCAAAGGTTTTATGTTACATAAAGCTGACCTTTGAAAGAGTATCATTGTGATTGGATTTAGGCAAATGTGCCTTCAGAGATGAGCAAATAAAATTACATTATCCAATGTATGTCTGTGAACATGGAACGTGAGGAGAAGGGTGGGGTTGGAACAGATTGGGAAAAGTAAAAGATGGGATAATATTGATCAAGATGTATTGTATGCAAAAACGGACTTATTGAATTGATACCCATTTGCACAACCACATGAAGATAATTAAAAACAAATATTTTTAAAAATGTGCATTTGGACTGTTTTAAGGATCAACAACTCTGTGTGTGTGTTGGTCTGTTTGTCTGTCTGTCTTTTAACCTAGAACAGAATTCACTGAATCTCAATATCAAACACTTTGCTTAGGCATCGATGAACTGTTAGTTTTCTTAAATAATAAGAATTTAATCTTTTGATTACTTAGGATTTTAACTGTTACAGTGTTACAAGTGTTAACGTTATTTTTGTCTTTGATAATACATATAAACTCATATTTTCAGAAAAGTTCTCCCATTCCATTTGAAAAGCTAAACAAAGCCTGGCATCGCTTTTCACTATATAACTTCAACAATAATCTTCATAGCAGGGATTTGCAGAACTAGATATAGCCTAGTCCTTCTTAGGTATTATAAATTAAAAGGAAGTAACAAGAAGGTAGTAGATCAATAGTGTTTTCTGTGTTTGAAGTCAATTAAACCAAATTATGATAGCCAAAGAAAACATAACCACCATTAAATTTATAGTTGCTGTGTTAGAAGAGAAATAAAACTCTATTGAATGTTATTTTCCAGTAATCTATGCTGCAGTAAAATAAATTTAAATAGGAGCGTCTTAATGAAATAACTTTTTATTATGGAACTAGGTAGCACCACATTTTTACCGTGGTATTGTCTAATAAAACCTGTGAACATTTTGTTTCATCAGTGTATTTAAATATTTAAGGTCTTAAATTGTGATCATATCAGCTTCAGTATATGATTCTTGTCACAGCAAGAGTGGAGGGGGGGGGGCAACTGAACAGTTCCTATGGAAGATTTATATCCTTATGCTTGGTCAGAACCAAAACCAGTTAGAAAACCTTTATTTAAAAGATCTGAAAGCCGGGCGCTGGTGGCTCACGCCTGTCATCCTAGCTTCTCAAGAGGCTGAGATCTGAAGATTGTGGTTCAAAGCCAGCCCAGGCAGGAGAGACCATGAGACTCCTATCTCCAATAAACCACCAGAAAACCGGAAGTGGCGCTGTAGCTCAAGTGGTAGAGCTCTCGCCTTGAGCTGAAGAGCTGAGGGACAGCGCCCAGGTCCAGAGTTCAAGCCCCACGACCGAACCAAAAAAAAAATGATATGAAAAAAATAATCACAAACCCAGAAAAAAATAAAATAAATTCTAATTCAAGGAACTGACAGACATCACGACACTGGCAGATTATCAGACAAAAGGTCAGTATCCTTTTAACAATATCTCTCTTTCATTACATTTTCAAATATTACAACAAAATAATAAGTTAGCAGTCCTATATGTCTTGTAATGTGAAATGCAGTTAATGATTAGACATTTTAAAACTTTTAAAATTCTGCCATTTTCCTGTATTGCCTTATTTAACAAATACAGTATTCATTAGCTCAATCCTCTTTGTGCACTTTAATACATGTCATCTCAAATTATTTATTTTTATTTTTGTTTTTTATTTTGAAAATACTGTACAGAGGGGTTACAATTACATGGGCAAGATAATGAGTACATTTCTTATCAAGCATTGTAGCCTCCTCCTTTAAATTTCCCCTACCCTCCCTTTTCTCCCCACCTCCCCAACTTCTCTCCTCCCTCCACCACCCCCCCAACAAAGTTGTAATGTTTATTTCAACATACTGTCTTA
>NW_012280815.1:0-2358 GCF_000151885.1 Dipodomys ordii
CGGTCGTGGGGCTTGAACTCTGGGTCTGGGCGCTGTCCCTCAGCTCTTCAGCTCAAGGCAAGCGCTCTACCACTTGAGCTACAGCACCACTTCCGGTTTTCTGGTAGTTTATTGGAGATAGGAGTCTCACGGTCTCTCCTGCCCAGGCTGGCTTTGAACCGCGATTCTCAGATCTCAGTCTCCTGAGTAGCTAGGATTACAGGCGTGAGCCACCAGCGCCTGGCTCTTTCCACATTTCTGTTAATCTTTTTTATGATCTAGCCAAGTGGGACAACTGGCTGTTCTCAGGCCACACTTTTCTCAGTTCAAATTGCTGTATCCTTTCTTAGAAACATCCTTGCCTAATGTTTTAGACAGTTCAAATTCCATTTCTTTCTTATTTTTTCTTTAATTTCAATTGGACATACTATATCCTGACTTGAATTTTATTTTCATCTTGATTCTATTTGTGTACATATATGTATACATATGTATGCTTGTTTGTTTTGTCATACTAGGATATGAACTTAGGGTCTCATGCTTTTGCTCTTGCTTGTTTATATCTGATACTCTACCATTTAGACCTTTTATACAAGCGGGCTGGTTTCAAACCTTAATCTTCCAGATTTCAGTCTAGAGTAGCTAGAATTATAGGTATGAGCTACTGGAACCTGGCTCTTAGTGTACAAATAAATGATATCTAATGTGTTCATGTGTTATTAAAATTCTTAAGGCAGATAGAATGTAGTTATTGTTAACCTTTTCTTATTCCTAAAGCAGAAAATAAAAAGTCTGCCCAATTTGTCACAACCAAGAGAGATTACATGTAGTATCTATCATGCCTATCCATCACTAAATAAAATCTTGCATTTTCATGGTGGTAACATGGAGACCCTAGATATTCATCAAATAAACACCTGTTCTGAATCTGTTACCAAGTCTTATAATTTAGATTTATATATTTTGCTTGAGGAGTAATGGGATTACATATTTCCTCCCACATTGCACACAAAATTACTCCATTTTTTGCTGGTAATTTTCAGACACTGCAAATGGCATACTCTGTGATTTAATGTGCTTCCAAAAGTCTTGGTAAGAATTAATATTGAGACTATTGACATTCTCTCACATACATGATTTATAATTTTCTTCTCAAGAATATATCATAGCTTTCTTGAGACTCTCTTTGTTGCCCTTTCTAAGTAAGAAATACAGGTTACCATCACCCATTGATTAGGAGAGAGTAAAGGTAAATATTTACAGTAACAAAGCCAATGTTAATAGTTGTCTGATTGGATAAGTTTGAATGGCTGTTTCAAGTGGAGATGGCATCGTTGCCCTAAATCCATATTCTTTCCTTCAACTCTGCTAATGCTAACCCAATTATGCATTAATTCTTAGATCTACTAGAATGATGAGACCATCATGGGTCCATTGGAAATGACAGACTGCAGGTTATAAAAGGCCCTTGAAATTATTTGGTCTGATCCTGCCAAGGCAACAATGGTGGATGGACATGAAATTCCATAAAGCTAGGAGCCTTTCCATAGCAACATAAACATTAATATCATGCCAAATGGCCTTTGGCAGAAAAAGGTTCCCCACTTCTCAATCATCTCTAACCTTCTATGGCTAATCAAGAATTCATTTTTCAGGGATGAAAATGACTGAAGTGGTAGAGTACCTACCTAGCAAGTATATGGCCCTGATTTCAATACCTCAAGGGAGTAGGGTGGGGTTGGGAGAAGGAAGGGAGAAATTTTCTCTATTTTGTGAGGCAAAGGGCATGCTAATTAGAAATGTAGCTCATATGATTCCTTTCAGAACAAGATTTATTTTTTAAATTTAGTTTTATTTATTTATTTTTGCCAGTCATGGGGCCTGAACTCTAGGCCTGGGCACTGTCCCTCAGCTCAAGGCTAGTGCTCTACCACTTGAGCCACAGCACCACTTCCAGCTTTTTCTGCTTAGGTGGTGCTGAGAAATAGAACCCAGGGCCTCCTGCATGCAAGACAGGCACTCTACCACTGAGCCACCTTCCGAGCCTTTTTTTTTTTTTTTTTGGTTGTGGGGCTTGAACTCTGGGTCTGGATGCTGTCCCTCAGTTCTTCAGCTCAATGCTAGTGCTCTACCACCTGAACCACAGCACCACTTCCGGTTTTCTGGTGGTTAAGTGGAGGCTTTCCTGCCTGGGCTGGCTTTGACTGTGATCCTCAGATCTCAGCCTTTTGAGTAGCTCGGATTACAGGTGTGAGCCAATAGCAGGATTTTGTTTGTTTGTTTGTTTGTTTTTGGGTCCAGTCGTGGGGCTTGAACTCTGGGCCTGGGCACTATCCCTCAGCTCTTCAGCTCAAGGCTAGCGCTCTACCACTTGAGCCA
>NW_012280816.1:0-1341 GCF_000151885.1 Dipodomys ordii
CTGTGGCTGAAGGTGATAGAGCGCTAGCCTTGAGCTGAAGAGCTGAGGGACAGTGCCCAGGCCCAGAGTTCAAGCCCCATGACCGGACCCAAAAAAAAAAAAAAAGAAATCAGCTGCTCACTTAATATTGTGGATATTTTAGTTTTTGTTTGTTTGAGACTAGGGTATTATTTTGCCCAAAGTAGTGTCAATCTTAGGGTCTTACTGCCTCACCTCCAAAGTGGCTGCACTTAGGTGCACATGCCACTGTACTCAGCTCCTGCAGGTGTTTTAAACTGGTAGTGGGGCCAGTTTCAGCTTCTGTAGTTTTACCCTTTGAAACCTATGAATGTGTTGCCTTTGTGATCCAGCATACTTTTGGAGGGTAGGGCAGTTTATAGAAATCTGGCTATTATCCATAATGTAACAAAAAGTATTCTCCAACCAATTGATTTCAGATTTAGTTCTACTTTTTTGAGGGAAAAATTCTAACTAAAATCTTGCTAGACTGCTGTGGTTATAGGCAATTTTTCTACATACCTGTCTCTGTGCTGTAGCTGTGGGTCTGGACGCCCCTGAGAACCAAATCCTCCACATGTACACATTCCATGCATCATATCTGTATGTGTACAGAGTATAATTATGCCTTTAAAAAGGCAGGAAACAAATGATCAAGGTTATATACTCTCCTTGCTTAGAGCTCAATAGTGAGGTGATTGACTGATGGGGTTTGGACAATACAATGCTTGTCTTAAGTTAAGGTCACTTACGCATTGGGTTGTTTTTTTTTTTTTTAATGCAGAGCTGCACCCTGCACCTCCTGATGTCACCACTGGGCTTACGAAGCACTCACCCTATGAGCGTCCACAGGTGGCTTCTGTGAGAGGTATTCCTCGGGGGTGCAGCAGGAACGTTCTGGAAACCGCAGATGGTGAGTATACCTCTCTTTTTGAAACAGCAGACCACAGATTTTCTCTTTGGGTATTTAAATGCAGATTTAATGTATTCCCCTTAACAAAACTGAGACAGACAACAGTTATAGTCCTTCCCTGTAAATAAACAGAAACTAGTATAGAGCAGATGTTATTACAGAAACCATCATGTAGAAGAATAATCAGAAATACATGTGGCATTGACCGTGCAGGGACAAGGAGAGTAAGGAGAGAAAAACTCCAACCTTTAGAAGGAAGCAAGTGATTGTATCTTCAGTGAGATCTTCAGCAAGAACACCCTGCAAGATTGTGAATGCCCTGTGCACGCTCAGAAAATGCACTTAGGAGACTATTTAGACCTTCTATAACTACTAGGGAATAAGAAGTATCTAAAGTTGGTATTCTATTTTATTTTATTTTTTTTTTTTTT
>NW_012280817.1:0-1880 GCF_000151885.1 Dipodomys ordii
TTTTTTTTCTTTTTTGCTTATGTGGGTGCTGAGGAATTGAACCCAGGGCCTAATGCATGCAAGGCAAGCACCCTACCACTGAACCACCTTCCCAGCCCTCCATGAGACTCTTATCTCCAATCACCCACCAAAAAGTCAGAAGTGGAGCTGTATATAGCTCAAGTGGTAGAGTGTTAGCCTTGAGTGAAAAAGCTTAGGGACCCTGTTCAGGCCCTGAGTTCAAGCTCCAGGACTGACTGTGTCACACACACACACACACACACACACACACACACACAAATGTGGAGAATAAATGGGTGATCCATTATTTATGGGTCCCAACCTTACGGTGAGGGGGGAACTAAGTTCAGTAGAAACACAGCGAAAAGGAACCATTGTGATCTGCCTGGACAGTTGAAGAAGACTTTGCTGGAGGAGAGTGAGATGTGATTTCAACTTTAAAGAAGAATGAGGGCTGGGAAGGTTGCTCAGTGGTAGAGTGCTTGCCTTGCATGCATGAGACTCTGGATTCGATTCCTCAGCACCACATAAGCAGAAAAAGCCAGAAGTGGCACTGTGGCTCAAGTGGTAGAGCACTAGCCTTGAGCTGAAGAGCTGAGGAACAGTGCCCAGACCAACCAAACGGAAAAAAAAGAAGAATGAAAACATCAATAGGGAAAAAGCCTTCTAAGCAGATGGACCAGTCTGAATAAAGGTATGTGGGTATAACATTGTTTCTTGGAGATGGAGCAAGCAGTAGTAGAGCAAGTGATAAGTAATGCCTCTTGGAGACTAGACCATACATCCTGGCCAGAGTTGGATGGCCTCACAGAGGGACTGAAGCACCCCAGATCCTCATTAATTAAAGACAGAAAAAGCTCCTGATGTTGGTTGGCATTGTACTTAAAAGGCTCATCCTAACAGAGTCATGTAGAATCATTCTCTTATAGAGATTTATCACCTCAGTAAATGCATTTCCAAAAGTATGCAGGAAAACCCAGATATCAGGTGTAGAGCTTTTATAATCTGGTCTGGGTTTGGTGGCAGGAGAGAGAGAGAGAGCACGGGTACCAGCCAGCATTTACATCATCTAGCTGGTCAAGTGCCCGAAGCGTCTCCTTGGCACAGAGGGCAGAACCTTCCAACTCACTGTCACAGGACACCACTGGCCGCGCCTCTCTCAGCCAGGTAGCTAGCTGGCCTCCTGGCCTGGTCTGGCCTGTACCCTGCACCCATCCCCAACAGGCGACTAGAGGCTGGGGTGGAGTGGGGTGGGAAGGGCAGGCTCTTTGGGAGCTGCATAGGGAAGGGGGGGCGGGTGCAGCCTGCAAACCTGCTCCTTGTATTAGGGCTCCAGGAAGGGTTACAGCGAGCTGCTTGGCAGGGTTGGGTCTTGCTTGAATGCCTACTGCGATTTGGGGATTTTTCAGGCCTACAGGGGAAAATCCCTGGGGATCCGTGTTAGAAAGAGGGTAATGACACGGCTCGGCGGCCTGGGAAGCAAGGAAGGAAAGGTTGTGTCCGGCGAAAGGAAGGGCGGGGTGGAGAGGGCGGTGGTGGAGCCCGCGTTCCTTTGCTGAAGGCTTTGGAGTGAGCACGGAGCACTGCAACTGGGAAGCAATCGGGGAGGACCAGCCGGCGCGCGGGGGGAGGGGAGAGGGTGGGGAGGCGGCTCAGTGGGCCTCCGAGTGTGTGTGTGTCTGTGTGTGTGTGTCAGTGTGTGTGTGTGAGAGAGAGTGAGTGTGTGTACGTCTGGCGCCTCGCCAGGGTGATTTCCCATAAACCACATGCCCCACGAGCCCGCCCGCTTAAAAGGCTGTGCCGAGGGCTGGCCAGAGAAGCTCCACCGGGGGAAAGTGAAAGTTTGCCCGGGTGCTCTCGGCGCGGCGGCGGCGGCGGCT
>NW_012280818.1:0-2375 GCF_000151885.1 Dipodomys ordii
TTCCTTCCTTCCTTCCTTCCTTCCTTCCTTCCTTCCTTCCTTCCTTCCTTCCTTCTTTTCTTTCTTTCTCTTGGTCTATTTTGGCCAGACCCTTAAAGTTTTTTTGCTGTTTGATTTTCCTACTTCAATGCAGGCAGATGTAGCTTATTCGTTTATCATTCTATGCTCATCAGCCTATAGAAAAGTTCCTTCAATAATGTGTTCAATGAATGGCAGATTCCTACATGATTTCAAGCAGGATAGGAATACTTATTGGTATAGGGCTGGAATGAGGGTGGGCAATGATGTGAGTGAGGGACTCACGCGTGGCCTACAATGTAGACCCCAGAAGTTGACAACCTCATCATCCTACAATGAAGGCATGAGTAGGAGGTGAATGGTATCCACATACTTTTTCTCTTGTGAATTTTTCCCTTTCAGATACACTTCAGAATGTGTGAAGCTCCTCTCGGGAAATAAAAGAGGAAGAACTAGATAGGAAGAAACTTGGTTTGGGAGCCTCACACGAATTGTCATACTGCAATGAATTTCCTAGTATATAAAGACTCTTGCCTTGATGCATGTGCACGCCGCCACTGGTTCCCTGAAGCATTTAGGAGCTTAAGGCAATGGCAGGCTCACTGTTTGCATGCCCAGATTGTTCTCCTGAGGCAAAGTGAAAAGTCCTTTTTGATTCCTGCTTCATCCATAGGAAAAAAAATACATACTAGAGAAGTCCTTAGTGGTAACCACACTGTCCCTGAGCATAATAGAAATATTTTAAAGATAAATGTCTTCCAATTGCTGTATCCTTTTATCTGGCATCTCAGAGAAGGGTGTTAAAACTGATAAGCAGATTTTCTTCACGGTAAAGTAAAATGTCAGAGACTATAGAAAGAATGATCACACTTAATGTAGTCTAAAATAAGAAGATCTGGCTTTTGTAAAGTGTAGGTCTACTCAAGATATCACTGTTTATCTCCTACAAAGCTTATTTAGCTATTTTCTCACCTTTGCACAATAATCTCATAGAAAACCCTCATTTTTCATTTGTATTTGCCTGAAATCTCCAGCAGCATCTGTCCCCGCTTTCCTCAGGAAGGAACCCCTACAACCAATGAGCTCCTTGCCCAATACCCAATCACCAGCTGCTTTGTCCTTAAAGCAAGAAGCTCTTCCAAGATAAACAAACGCTTTGGCCAAATCCAAACCCCCTTCTTAATGGTGATTTGCAAATAAGCGACTGATATTTGCTTTTAGAGACTGGGATTTCTTCTTTATGCTCAGGAGAACAGGTGTTTTTCTCTTTCCTCTGTCTCTGTCCTTCCTCCTAAGACAGAAGGGAAAGAATGACTCCTTTGCTTCTGGCTCACAATGCACATCAGGACAGCTGCTCCTCTGGGAGGCTGTTTCCAAGTCTGCTGAAATCCAACTTCTGTGGCTATGCATCATTCGTCTCTCATGTCCTTCTTCCCAAGGCAAGTTTTACCGAGAGGAGCTAAGGGCCAGAAACAGGTGTTTCTCTTAAAGAACCTTCATGACTTTTGTGTTAGTTAAGGAAGGCTCTGTAATCTAAAGGGTTTCTGTGCTGTGAAGTTCAGAGCTAGAAATTATACTTCTTTTTGCTAGCATTTCTTTTCTTTCTTTTCCTTCAATTGTTTTTCTCTTATTTCTTCCCTTCCTTCCTTTCTCCTTCCTTCCATTCTTCTTTCATCTGTTCCTTCGTTCTTTCTTTGTTTCATTGCCACTACTGGGTCTTGAACTAGGGACCTTGCACTTTTGCTTGCCTCCTTTCCTGAAGAATGGCACTCTACCACTTGAGCCACTTCTGGCTTTTTGCTGGCAATTGGAGATAAAATTCTCTCAGATGTATCTGCTTGGGTTGGCTTTGAAATGGGATCTCAGGTCTCAACCTCCCAAATAGCTAGGACTATAGGCATGAGCTATCAGCACACAGCCCTTGCCAGGATGTCATGATAGAATTTTTTTTCAAATATCATTTCATGTTTTTTGTTGTTGTCTTTTAGCCTCTATTAATGAATATGTTTTATTGAAATTTCATTTCTTCAGTGACTTGCCTCAAATTTGTTTTGAGAAGCAGATAAATTATGAATAGACCCATTAAACACTGCTATTACTCTAATTGTGCTATTCCTCTCACCTGAGGAAAAATTAACCCAGGAAAAATTTTGTACAACCATGCTCCTAGTAAGGGATTTCTAGCTAGAAGCTTTTGGCCTCACACCAAGATCAAAATAAATAGAATAATTTATTCCTTTATATAGAAAACTTCTTACCGGGGCTGGGAAGGTTGCTCAGTGGTAGAGTGCTTGCCTTGCATGCCTGAGGCCCTGGGTTCGATTCCTCAGCACCACATAAGCAAAAAGAAAAAAGCC
>NW_012280819.1:0-1721 GCF_000151885.1 Dipodomys ordii
GAGTAGTGAGGGTTCAAAAACTTTGATCAGAGGCAGGTGCTGGTGGCTCATGCCTGTCTATCATCCTAGCCTCTTAGGAGGCTGAGATCTGAGGATTGCAGTTTGAAGCCAGCCGGGGAGGGAAAGTCTGTGAGACCAGATTCACACAGAAAAATTAAGGACAGAAGAAGTGGCACTGTGGCTCAAGTGGTAGAGTGCTAGCCTTGAGCAGAAGATGCTCAGGGACAGCACCTAGGCACAGAGTTCAAGCCCCAGGATGGGCAAAAAAGAAAACAACAACCTCCACAAACAAAACAGAAAAAAAAATCAAACTTGGATCGGGATAGCCATGTGGGTCTAGGCAATCATGAAAAAACTGTTTTACCTCCCCATCTTGTCACTCAAGTTGGCAAACTAAAGGTCTGGTGGCCTTGATGATGCTGTGGGTGTGCTACGTTATTATACGTAGGAGCATTATTATTACTTTTATTACTACTACTTTGAATGAGCTCTTCTCTAAGCTTTCAGAGTTGGGGAGCTGAGGGCCAAACCTGGTCAAGCACTAGGGTCTGCTGGCTATGTCTGAGGCTCTTTCCTTCCTGTCTTCTAGGTCCTGTGGCAGTTCAGTCTGCTAGCCAGTCTGCATGGGGAGGAGGGTGATTAGGTTGTCTGTGCCCACATAGGATAATTACGCTATTAAAGGCTTCAGTATGCTGAGTTGGTAACAAGACAGCCGAAGGCTTCTGGTTTCTGGTTCTTCAGGTTTTGTTGCCTCAGCTCTGCAGCCTCTTGAAACTCCAAATGGAGTTAGGATCCACTACTACGGATCTACTGCTGGGTGGCTCCACCTCGACTTTGCTCATTAAAGGAACAGAACGGCACAGCCCAGCTTTCTCCCTCTAATGCCAAACGACTCCGAGGCATCCTGGAGCAAGGCCTGAAAGATGGCCGCTTTCCCCGGAGCTCAGGAATGTGCTTCTTGTTCCTTCAGAGGTCGGTTTTCTGCCGTGGGTGGTGCGGGGGAGCCTGGATGGGCCGAGACTCCAGCTGCCGGTCAGCAACTGTGGGCTATTTATGGCAGGAGGGGCGGCCAGGAAAGATGTCCTTCTCTGGGAGTGGTGTTGATGAGCCAGCAGGAAGTGGCTCTGGCCGACTGAGGGAGGGGGGAGGGACTCTAACCCCCCCCCCCCCACCATAGGGATCAAGTCCAAAGTGATCAGTGTCAGAATCTCCTGGATGTAGCTCAGTGGTAGAGCACTTGTCTAGCATATGTAAGGCCCCGAATGTTAACCCCCCCCCCCACATATACACAGTGTGCCCACACTCACAGATTGCTAGGCCCCATTCCAGAGTTTCTGATCCAGGCTGTGTCTCAGTCAGTTCAGGTGCTATAACACAATGCTACAGAGTGGGTGAATTAACTGACGTATTTCACGGTTCTGGAGACTGAAGATTTCACCTTTGGAGCTCTGGTGATGGGTGTATGGTGTGGTTGTTCCTGGCTTGGGGACAGTGTGGTGGCCAGCGAAGGCAGGTGACTTGAATCTCCTCGAGGAGGGTGTAATCCCAAGGGAAGGCTCTCCCTGCGGGACTGCCTCCTCTCATGTCCCAGCTTCTGCCCCCAACAGAGCAATCTGGGGGACACAGACATTCAGCCCATAATAGTAGGTCTGGGGTGTGGTCTAAAATGTTTATTTCTACTCAATTTCTTGGATAGGTTTATTCTTCTTCTTTTTTTTTTT
>NW_012280820.1:0-2045 GCF_000151885.1 Dipodomys ordii
CTCAAGTGGTAGAGCGCTAGCCTTGAGCTGAAGAGCTGAGGGACAGCGCCCAGGCCCAGAGTTCAAGCCCCATGACCGACCAAAAAAAAAAAAGCTGTTTCTTAACTTTTTGTTGTTATTGAAAAGGTGATGTACAGAGGGATTAATATGAAACCTGCACCCTGCCTCAGTCTATATGCCCAAGCTTCTCTGCTCTACATTTTCTTTTTTCATTGAACTTAGCACTACCTATGGCTACTATATATTTGCTTACATAGTTGTTACTACCTGTCTCATTCCTCTATCCTACCCTCGAAAGTAACTTCCACTAAGGAAAGACTGGTTTGTTTTATGTTTACACTTAGACATGGCATAGTAGCCATCCATAAATATTTATTGTAAGAATAATTGACTCTGTTGATAACTTTAAACCTGTTATTTTTCATTAGGATCTTTAAGTATCTTTTGGCTGCTACCTAGACTAGAGTAGGGGGTGGTGTAAAGTCTAGTGGAAAATCAAAATTTATTCAAAATTTGCTGCAAAAAAAGAAAAATTTGTGAGTTGGCTGATCTTTGATACTTCCATCATGGATATACTTTGTGAATGCTAGTTCTTATTGTATGTTGTTCATTTAGCAGGCATTTACTGGATGCTTACTGAGTAGCTGGATGTTGTTAGGTCAGTCATTGAGGTTGTGGTTGAGGACTTCAGCTTGGCTATAGAAAGACCTGGATTCACATGGTTGGGCAGCTATTTAATTCTCATGTCATAATAGTTTTCTATTCAAAGTTAAGAATGATTTTGCCATGTGCTGATGGTTATAATAGTAAAGCCTAACAAAACCATAAATATTGTTACTGTTTTGTATTGTACAAGTAACTGTGCTCTTAAGGAGTTCACAGTCTACTAAGGGTAATGATCTGATTATTTTAGTTCATGATTAATATTAATCATGAACTAAAATAATCAGATCATTATACACAACATATAACTCAATCTTCTAGTTGGGGTAGACTTCATTTGAGCTATCTTTGAAGGAGTATTTCTGGCAAAAACAGTTTATTCATGCAGCTAAACAAGAGCATGGTCTGGTGGAAATTAAGATATTTTGGAATAAACTCAAAGGTAATGTGGTGAAGGTGAGTGGGGGAAAGAATGAAAGGATAGGTATGAGATAAAACCTTTTAAACTAGGAAGAATTATTTGTGAGGATTAAATAGATTACATAGTCCTGAGCCTGGCATAAACTAGGTACTCAATATATATTACAGGCAACAGAATAACATCAAACATACATTTCAAGACAATTTTTACAGCCGTGTAGATTAGAGAGAAAGAACTGAAGACTTTTTTTCTTTTTTTTCTTATGGTCCGTCATGGAACCTGAACTATGGGCCTGGGCAATGTCCCACAGCTCTTCAGCTCAAGGCTAGTGCTCTGCCACTTGAGCCATAGCACCACTTCTGGCTTTTTCTGCTTATGTGTGCTTATGTGGTGCTGAGGAATTGAACCCAGGGCCTCATGCATGCAAGGCAAGCATGCTACCACTGAGCCACCTTCCCAGCCCTGAAGACTGTATTTTAGGCATGTAATCTAGGCTACTTTTTTAATCTTCAGAGAAAAATGCTAGAGAATGCCTCATAAAGAGCATAGGAAGAACATGTTTCCAAAATCATTGCTTATATTTTGGGAATTCTTTTAGATCTTTTAGTTTATAATCAATTTTCTTTGTTCCCCTTGCATTTTTTATGAGCATCAATTAATTATACATGGTAGGGGGAGGTGGCTGTTCATTTTGACATGCCCATGTGTGTATACAATGTCCATTGGTCAGATACACCTCCTCTCCCTTCCTCACTTCCCAAATCATGCTCAACAAGATTCATTGTTCCATTTTAACACATTTACATATGTGTTTTGACCATATTTTGCCTCCTTAACTCTTCTTTTTTTTTGGGGGGGGGGAGTTGTGGTCCGGTCCTGGGGCCTGAACTCTGGGCCTGGGCGCTGTCCCTCAGCTCTTCAGCTCAAGGCTAGCGCTCTACCACTTGAGCCACAGCGCCAC
>NW_012280821.1:0-4718 GCF_000151885.1 Dipodomys ordii
AAGCCGCTGGGAGAGGTCACCTTGCATGTGAAAGGTTAATGGGAATGCTCCATAATTATTTATCCAATCGCCTTGGCCTTGCTCTCGTGCTAGGAGGCCTAGTGAACATCCCTATACTTCTAGCAGCAAACAGAGATGTCACTCTTGAGTGCTTGGATCCTAGGCTTGAAGAAGGAAAAAACACCTGCTAGGGTAACTTCTCCCTGCTCACACAAAGGATAGTCTCCATCTGGATGTGGGCCCCATTCCTGGCTCTGGGAGGCTTTCTGGGTTTTCCCTGGTTGTCCTTGACTCTTCCTTCAGGTCTCAGACAGTCACGATAAAGGAGGACAGTCTCCAGCCTGCTTCCCATCCAGGGCTCTCCTCTGCCAGGCTTTGTCCAGATCCTTGCAGACCCAGACAAGCCCTGTCCTTCTTTGTGTTTACAGTCTGCAAATACTTGTGGCCATTTCTGCCTCCCTGGCAGGGCTGGAGGACCCATCCCTTCCATTTGATTGAGTCCAGCCTTTGCCTCTCCTCAGCTTCTCTCAGCATGGTCTGCCTGTGTTTGTAGCTGACAGCTCTCCTGGGGCCTCTTCCCGCCCCAGGGCTGGCAGGGTGCCTCTGCAGCCCCCGGGCTCTCCCCTCCTGTACCACAGCCCCATGGCATCTTTCTAATCCCCTTACCCCAGGAGGTCTGTTTCAGCTTCATCCAACCGGACCCCTCTCCAGTTTCTAGCTTGCAAACGCAAGGTGGGGGGAGGGGACAGGCTCTGCTTCTACCCTGCTCAGTCCTCTCCTGTCCAGCTGGCATGGGGACCTTCACATGCTGGGCCATTTCCGCCTGCTTCCAGCTCATTAGTGCAGGTATGACAGGAGCCAGATCTGTCTCCTGCCCAAGGCTGAGCTCAGGGCTCTGCTCTGCCTGCTGCCTGCATGGCCTCTGTGCTTCCCATCCAGTCTAGAACACTTGGCACTCACTACCTAGCCTCCTCCCCTAGCTGCTGTGTTAGTCTTTCCTCCTTTTCCTCCCCTTCCCTCTCCATCTTCTTCCCCTTCCTTCCCCTTCTCTTCCCCCCTCTCCCTTCTTCTCTCCTCTCCTCTTTTCTCTCCCTGGTGTGGCTAGTATCTAAAAAATGGAAGTGGGGATCTTGGCGTTTAACCAAACCTTCCTCAGTCTACATGAAGCTAGAGTGGAGGTCCCTAATCGTGTGTGTGTGTGTGTGTGTGTGTGTGTGTGTGTGTTGGTCATGGGGCTTCAACTCAAGGCCTGGGTGATATCCTTGAGCTCTTTCTCCTGCCCAAGGCTAGTTCTCTATCATTTTGAGCCATAGTACCACTTCCACTTTTCTGGTGACTAATTGAAAATAGGAGTCTCAAGGTCTTACCTTGAACCATGATCCTCAGATCTCAGCCTCCTGAGTAGCTAGGATTATAGGCATCAGTCACTGGTACCTGGCCCTAGTCAAGTTGTGTGGGGATGACATGGGGGGTCCTGAACACCTAAGGTTGAACAAGATTTCCTCAAGCCATCTTCCCCTTCCCCTGAATTCATCCTGAATTGATGAGACTCGAGCCAGTTTTTCTGCCTTCCCCTTGTCTCTAACAAAGGGAATGGTGCATGAGCCTTTTTATTTTTGGTGTATGTGATTTTGTTTTTGTTTTTTGGGTCCAGTCGTGGGGCCTGAACTCTGGGCCTGGGCGCTGTCCCTCAGCTCTTCAGCTCAAGGCTAGCTCTCTACCACTTGAGCCACAGCGCCACTTCTGGCTTTTTTCTTTTTGCTTATGTGGTGCTGAGGAATCAAACCCAGGGCCTCATGCATGCAAGGCAAGCACTCTACCACTGAGCCACCTTTCCAGCCCAATGTGATTGTTTATGAGACATTGCTCTTAATTATTGACAACCCCTTCCCCAAAGTCAGAACCAAGTTAGAAAACCTTGCAAGTCCAATTTACACTAAATAATTTATTTTCCCCAAATGTGTATATGTTCTGAGGTGTGACACACATGATACAGTTCAATTGGTCATTCTCTATCAATCATAATATGACAGGACACAGAGGCTAAAAATGGCTCATCATAATTTATTGTATGTTAGAATGTGCAGCTTTTTTTCTTTTTGTTTTTTTTTAAAGTATCTGACTAAAAAGAGAACAGATAAATACAAGAGTGTTGCTGGCTCCTATTTTATACAAGGATTATGCCTCTCCTGCTTGGCCCTCACTGTACAGGTACCAGTACCTTTGTACCCTGTACAGGTAGAAAGACATAAGCCCTTTTAAATGTGTACAGTTGCTGGGCACTGGTGCCTGTAACCCTGGCAACTCAAAAGGCTGAGATCTGAGGACTGTGGTTCAAAGCCAGCCCAGGCAGGAAAGTCAGTAATACTCTTATCTCCAATTAAACACCATAAAATTGGAAGTGGCTTTGTGGCTCAGTGTGGTAGAGCACTAGCCTTGAACAAAAGAGCTCAAAGATAGCACCCAGACTCCCAGTTCTAGCTCTATGACTGACAAAAATAAAATAAATAAAAAATGTGTACAGTCTCTAACCCCTCTATACAACACCTTTCTAATAACAATAAATTATATATGTTTTAAAAAGTGAACTATTAAGCTAATTTCAGAGTGATAGAATTTCTCTTTTCCCACATTTGGCAAATAGAATCATTGACCCCTCAGTTTATCAGGTTAAAACATCTGGTATTTATCCTTGGCTCTTTTATTTCTCTCACCCTTAGACTTTCTTAATCACTGCATCTGTTAAAAATTGAATGCAAAATAATTTTTTTAACATATTTTTCCACCACCACTCCCCTAAAACAAACTTCTCTTTTCTAGAGAAGGATTTCTTTTCTAGATCCTTGGTGGTTGTGTTTATTCTTCTGGGTCTGTCTTAGGCCTTGACATTATTACAACGTTCAATAAAATCTTATCATCCACACACTTAACACTTAAAAACCAATGAGTACAGTCGCTTGCTGCCCTCACTCCCCACACCTTCATACTCACCTGCTAGTCCTGTGTTGAGCCACAGTCCTTTCTACTGTATAGTTGTAGTTAGTGCCCCTTCATGCAGTCCTCAGTGGGCACCAAGGATCCAGATAACTCTCCTCTACATTAGGTGAAGGAAACACCTGGATATTCATGAAGACTTGCTCCCTGGGCTCTTTTCCTCCCTTCTTTCTCAGCTAGGGGCCTTCAAGACCTTTCTGGGTCTTGAAATAAAATTGACCATCTCAGTTGCTTCTTCACACCTAGCCTTCTGGGCTGACCTCTATCTGGAACTGCAAGGCCAAGGGGGAACATTGAATATGTTTATAGATTGTGAAATCATTGGCGTGAGTCGCCATCAAAATGAAAACACAAAACAGAAAAAGGTAATAGAAAATATGAGAAGGCCTCTCATATGCAGAGATGAGTTGTTTCAATTCTGTTTCCATGTGTATCAAGTCATATTGTGAAATGTACTTCCTGTTGTGAGTTGTGATTTAAAAGTTTTTCAAGCTTTTAAAACAGGGCTAGGGATGTCGCTCAGTGGTAGAGCTCTTGCGTAGCATGTATAATGTAATGTTACCCCTTAACTCCTCCCCCAGTAAAAGAGAGTAAAAGCCAGGTATGGTGATGATGGCTCAAACCTGTAATTCTAGCTACTTGGAAGGTAGAAATCAGGGGATTGTAGTTTGAGGCAAGTTTGGTCATAAATATTTATGACTTCATCTCAACCAACAGCTGGATGTTGTAGTGTATAGTACGCCTGTTATCCTAGCTATAAGGGACACACAATAATGGATACAGTGGCACATCCCTGTCATTCTCAGTGACACAGGACAGCATAAATAGGAGGATCACAGTCCAGTCAGGCTGAGACACAAAATGAGAGCCTATCTCCAAAATAGCCAATGGAAAAAAGGTACGAAGGCATGGCTCAAATGGTAAATCAATTTCCTTGAAAACATGTGGCCCTGAGTTCAATCCCTAATGGGTTGGGGAACAGTAAGACTATCTGAAAAATAACCTTAGCAAAAAAAAAAAGGCCTAAAGCCTTTTTTGAAGCATGGAGCCCTAAGTTCAAATCCTAGTACCACAGGGGTGTCGGGGGTGGGGGTAATAAGATTGAAATTTGCTGCTCCCAGCTGGCTTGAGCTGCCAGTGCCATTCATGTGGCAGTCAGGACACAGTCATCTGTGAGTTGGATGGACACAGGAATTCCTTTTGGGTTGGGACATATGTGAAGAAAGACAAGAGAAGGCAAAACTGGAACACTGTCCACTGAGAGTGGAATCAAATGCTAGGGAAATGCTAGATGATTGAGCTATGCCCCAGCCCTGCAGGTGGTTGTGGCTGCCAACCTGTCAGGACTAATGCAAATACCAAACAAGCTGCATCCCTCTCTTGCACAATAGTCCTGCAAATACTTGAAGATGGTCAGACTCTTCCTCATCAAGATTTCTTTTTTCTAGTCCCTCAGCTGCTCCTTCTGGATTGCATTATCTCCATCCAGGCTACCTTCCTCTAGACATAACTTCAGGGTTGTACTATGCCATTTAAAAGTTGGCACCAAAATTAAGTGCAAAACTTCCACTGCATCTGAATAGTTTGGAGTATAGAGTTCCTGCCTATGTTCTCAGCCCTGGATGCTATCCCAGAGGATACTAGATCTTTTGGAAGGTGGCATTGTAAGCTCTCCCTTTTCAACTGCGCCTGTAACACTTTTCCTCCCCCCCTCCACTCTCCAA
>NW_012280822.1:0-1415 GCF_000151885.1 Dipodomys ordii
TGGCTCAGTGGTAGAGCGCTTGCCTTGCATGCATGAGGCCCTGGGTTCGATTCCTCAGCACCACATAAGCAAAAAGAAAAAAGCTGGAAGTGGTTCTCTGGCTCAAGTGGTAGCATGCTAGCCTTGAGCTGAAGACCTGAGGGACAGCACCCAGGCCCAGAGTTCAGGCCCCATGACCGGACCCCCCCCCAAAAAAAAAAACACCAAAATTTATCCCATTTCCCAGAAGTAGGAAATGCAAAGTTTCTGCACATGATGTAGTTAATGCTTTTCCAGTTTTTCATTTTTCATAGTATTTTAGTCTCAATGAATATATTGCTTTAGCAACTTAGAGTCATTGAACTTTTTTTAAAACTTGATCGGTGAAATATGCTTTCATTTTACAGGACAGAGCATGGAAAGTTCATTTCATTCAATACGTTTGATTCCATTGATTAGGTACTTTGAAGACAGCCACTTTTTAAAATTGCCACTGATCTACTTGGGGAAAATGACAACTCGTATCATTACCATTATCAAAATGTCTCCTGTTAAATGTCTGAGATCAAATGACTCATTCACTCTTTACAATAGTTATCTCACATTTT
Source organism: Dipodomys ordii (assembly GCF_000151885.1). Lineage (NCBI taxonomy): Eukaryota > Metazoa > Chordata > Mammalia > Rodentia > Heteromyidae > Dipodomys > Dipodomys ordii. The sequence goes on from NW_012280822.1 coordinate 588, forward strand.
AACCTCTGAGATTTAACTTTTTTTTGGGGGGGGGGAGGGTCCGGTTGTGGGGCCTGGACTCTGGGCCTGGGTGCTGCCCCTCAGCTCTTCAGCTCAAGCTAGCGCTCTACCACTGAGCCACTTTCCCAGCCCTGAGAGTTAACTTTCTTCTGTCTTCTCACTGCCAGAACATCACTTCTACAATATAGACCAAGTGAACATAGAAGTCCTGTCTCTTCCTTCCTGTGGTTTCAATAGAGAGCTTATCACATAGTTCTTTTCCTAACATTAATCCTACTTTCCTAATAGAGATTCGATTCCTCTCTCTCCTTCTAAGGAACATTGCACTATCAATACCCATCTTTACATTTTCTACAATCTCTCTGTCTCTCTCATTCTCTCTGTCTATCTCCTTATCTTCCTTCTCCTCCTTTTTCCCTCCCCTTTCCTTTCTTTCTTGTCCTCTTTTTTTTTTTTTAAAGTCTGGACCTTGATATCAATAACCTTTAACTCTTCCTGCCTCAACTTTCTAAGTGCCTGGGATTATAGAACTTTTCTCTTCTTAGATCCTGTTCATCTAGCTCTAAATACATTCAAGTCAGGGCTGGGAAGGTGGCTCAGTGGTAGAGTGCTTGCCTTGCATGCATGAGGCCCTGGGTTCAATTCCTCAGCAAAAAGAAAAAAGCTGGGAGTGGCACTGTGGCTCAAGTGGTAGAGCACTAGCCTTGAGCTGAAGAGCTGAGGGACAGCAGCCAGGCCCAGAGTTCAGGCCCCCACGACTGGACCAAAAAAAAACAAAACAAAAAAACATTCAAGCCATCCTCAACTTTTTTTTTTTTTTTTTTTTTC
>NW_012280823.1:0-2707 GCF_000151885.1 Dipodomys ordii
TATCTATCTATCTATCTATCTATCTATCTATCTATCTATCTATCTATCTATCTATCTATCTATCTATCTATCTATCTATCTTTTCTATCTACCTACCTACCTACCTACCTACCTACCTACCTACCTACCTACCTAGCCATTCATCCTCGTTCAACTTTCCCTAAGTGTCAGGAACTATGCACCAAATCTATTGCCTGGAAATATTGACCTGAACATGGTTGCAGCAGGTGCCCCAGCACTCTTTGGGCTCAGATGCACTGAGGAACAGGGATGCGTTGTTATTTAGGGGTGGTGTACAAAAAACAATGCCCATGTGTCCTAAGATCATTGCTACACTGACAGTAATTCACTGGAGAGCAATGGTGTGCACTCAATGGCCAGGACCAGGCCTTTTTTATGAGTCACTGGAAAGTGCCAAGCGTATTGACATATTCTTCATAAATGCTAAATAATAACAAGCCAGTGAACCTAGAAGTATTGGATTCAGCCTCTGAGATGTTAAATCCAAGTTATGCTGTTCTAGAAGCAAGGCAAACAAATAAATCAGCCTCAAATCAAATAAAGCCACAGCCATCCCCAGCCAGCAGTGGGTGTTGCCTGCCATGCTCTGCATGGGTGAGCGCTTCTCTCATGAAGGGCCACTTGTTAGTATTTGGCTGACAGATCACACACAGGATTTGGGAGAAGACTTTTATATCCAACCCACAGTAGACAACAGTGACACTATCTTCTTAAGGCTCCATTTCCCTTTATTGGATGCCAGAAAAAAAAAAAAACAACCTACTAAAGCTCTGGAGAAGAGTCACACACCCTGCTGAGCAATTAGATTGATCCCTGGTGGAAAGTCTCCATAGGCAGAACTGGGAAACAATGTTCATTTCAAAGCCAGGATTTAGTTTTCCTCTAGGATAAAAGTCTCTTCAGCGGTCCCCTTGATTCCTCGAGGGTTTAGGCTCACAACTCAGGAAATCTGTGCCACCACATGATCTAGTATTGGCAACAGAAATTGACTACAATCAGCCCGGCCAGTTTTCTGAGCCCTGACCACCATCGAATTGGCATTGCCTGATTCAGGATCTCTAGACACCGTACCCTATCTCTAGGAGTCTGCCATCTTGGATCCATATGCAAACATGATGGATTCCCTTAGTTAATTCACAGGGGTGACCAGCTAGCCCCCATACCTTATGGGAGCAAAGGCCAAGAAGGTTGCAAGTTAGGATGATGACTCTGACAGTTCAGGAAGTGACAAGGACACGGTAACCTTTGGAACACCATGGAAGAGGAGATGGCATCCTTCGGTGGCCATTCCCCAAAGGGGTTTTACACCCCTCCAATGGCAGCCACGGAGAAGAGACAGACAGGTGTGGTGAATGAAGGGTTGGACAGAGGAGGGACAGAGCTCTGAATCCAAAAGGATCCAGCCTTCCCTAATTCTAGTTCTAGTGTAAGTAAGAGATGGGTCCTGGGGGTTTCTCCCTCGTGCGGACCCAGCTTCTCCCATCTCAGGATGCTGAGCACACAGGAGAGCAGCGTGAGGCCAGCAATGAGCAGAAAATGGTGGCTCTTGAACCTCATGTGCACATCACTCATCCGGAGTCTGCTAAGATGGCAGGCACTGGTAGATTTCTGCTTTGCAGTCCCCAGTGGGGATGTGGGATGAGGATCGGGGAAATGACATTACTATTATTATTATTGTTGTTGTTGTTATTATTATTTTACTAAGCATTCCAGTGGTAGTGAATAAGATGTTGGTTATATGGTGGGAATCACTGCTTTAAAACGTAGTTTCTTGACCTTCGCAAGGGTGAACCAGTGAAGAGCTCAAGGAAATACATTCAAGATAATTCCAGTCCAGATCTCTCCTTTTGTTTTTGCAGATGAGGAAGCCAACGGGTCAAGCAATTGTCTCAAACTACAAATAACACCAACACGCAATGCCTGTCAACACTTAGTGGAGTGTTTCACTTGGTGAATTTCCCCTCCTTCAAACCCTGGCAGAAATGCATCTAAATAGAAACTAGGATGTCTTTGGATTAGAATTTGAATGTATTATACTACAATTAAAAACACACTTTTATTTTTGCTATTGAGGCTTGATCTCAGGACCTGGGCATTATCCCTTAGTTTTTTTGTGTTTCAATTAAGGCTGGTTCTCTACCACTTGAACCACACCCCCCACTTCCAGCTTTTTGCTAGTTAATTGGAGGTAAAACTCTCACAGACTTCTTTCCAGGTTGACTTGAGACCAAAATCCTCAGATCTCTGAGTAGCTAGGCTTATAGGTGGGAGCCACAGGCATCTAGCTATAATTCAAGTTTGAATGATTATAATTTAGTATCTTTGGTTACTGTAAAAACAACCAGTGCCAACACACAAGAGGAGAAAGATGAGCTAAGAGAGCGGCGGCTCCTACCTTCTACCAGTCCATGATGAAGAGGAAGCCAGCAGTGGTTCCAGGTTGTTCTACAGACCAGCACCACATCTGGGCTCACCAACTCAGTGTCTGCAATAAAGCAAAAGAATTGCAAGAAAGTGTCCGCATTCCCAACACTGCATGAGAAGAACAACACATTTTTTTTCTCTGAGTTATATTAAAATCAAACCCTATTTGCAGCGTCATAATTTCAGTCTTTGGACTAATAACTCCTTTTTTTTTTTTTTTTGGGTCCAGTCATGGGGCCTGAACTCTGGGCCTGGGCACTAT
>NW_012280824.1:0-4270 GCF_000151885.1 Dipodomys ordii
CTCCTCTCCTCTCCTCTCCTCTCCTCTCCTCTCTGCCACCATTGGGGCTTGTACTCAGGCCTGGGCACTGTCTCAGCTTTTTATGTTTAAGGTTGGTGCTCTACCATTTGAGTGACAGCTCCATTATGGCTTTTTGATGGTAAGTTGGAGATAAGAGTCTTATGGACTTTCCTGTCCAGGCTGGCTTTGAACTGTGATCTTCAGATATCAGACTTGAATAGGAACGATTATAAGCACAAGACACTGGTGTATAGAAGTGTGATTTCAGAGATTTGAAATATACTGTATGCTGACATTTCACAGGCATAGTGAGGATGTGCTTGGCCTTTGCCGGTGGCAGTGAATCCTTTTGGATTGATCTCAAGTAAGCTGTTGGGGTGAGGGGGAAGGAAGGCTATACTCTTGAGAGTTTGAACTTTAGGGTCTTGCTCTTGCTAAGCAGACATTCTTCCACTTGAATCATACCTCCAACCCATTATGCTTTCATTTTTCAAATAGTATCTTGCTGTTCGTCTGGGCTAGTGTGGACTGCTATTTTGTTATTCTTCCTTAATAGCTAGGGTGACTGGCATGTATCACTGTACCAGCTTTTGAGATGAGGGTCTTGAGAACTTTCTTTTTTTCCCCTCCAGGCTGGTCTTGAACTTCCACCTTCCTAATTTCTGTCTCCTGAGTAGTTAGAATTACACCTGTGAGCCACTGTGCCTGGGTATTGTTTCTTTTCTGACTGCAGTGTATTATGTGGCTTATCTTCTCTTTAACACTCATGCTTTCTCAATATATACGTATTGCGATACTTGGGATCGAATCCAGAGCCTATATTAGGCAAGTGCTCTACCATTAAGATACATCCTCAGCATCCCATTTGGAGATGATGTAATTTATTGGATTTTTAAAAAAGTTTACTGAACTGCCTGTGAAAACTGTCTTGCTTATTTGTGAAGCCCAGAAACATGTGTGACATGAGAGTGAATATAAGCCAGTATATAGGCATGCATTATGGTATAATGAAAACAAAATCAGGACTTGTGGCTTTGTGAGCAGGATGCAATTGTAGGGCCCAGTGGACATAGAGCAAATTACTTGAGTTGTCTTAAAGTTAAATGTAGAGATACTGTAATGGTTATCACCTGGGTTTTCCTCTCCAGAGACAAAAATTTTATTGGAAAGTACTTAGAACTTTCTGTTATTTTCTTTTGTCATTTACCATTCCAGAGGCTATAAATGTAGAAATGGGGACAGTCTAGCCTGACTGAGAAACTCTGGTTATTGTTCATTTGAATTCAGTTGCTGGAACTTTTCCATTTCCATTTCTTCCCCTACTTTTTTTTTTTGGCTGTGGAGCATGATGTTTAAAGAAAAAAATTACAGTAAATGTTTATCCAGAACTCTTTGGAAATGTATTAGCCTGGAGAGCTAGATTTTTTTTTTTCTCTCAAGGGAACAGAGATTTTACATTTTTATTAAGAACTTTTCTTTCATCATTGAAGTATTTAAATGTTTAGAAAAATAGTCTAATACATTGAACACACACACATAGGCCCAGTTTTATCAAATATTAACATTTGTATTAACATTTTATATACATACATGCATATAAAGTGTATACATATGCAGGTGTATAGTGTGCATATACGTTAAATGCCACACTTTCAGAGGCATTGGTTATCTAGTCTTGATCTCACATGCCTGTGACAGTGCCTTGAGAGCAATGAACTCTAAAATAGCCTCCGAAACTGTGAACCTTCTCTAGTAGCCTTTTCACTTCTTCCCCAATTCAGATACTATAGACCAATTCAGACACTATGATCAGGAAGAAGTATAATACGAAGTTCACACCACGATACAAATGTCACTTAATAAGGACTGCCTTCAAGGAACTTTTGGTTTAAGTCACAGGACTTTAGTTCCTATAGAAACCAGAACATTCTCCCTGCATCTGAGAGGCACAGATGGCTGTTTATCTGAAGTTTCATTGGAATGAATTTTACTGGATAGGGACAAGACACTTGGATCATTGCTATAGAGTAAGAACAGTTAGTAGAGAATTAAAATGAGGTAGTTAAGGGCTGCCGTACTGACCTCTGAGGGTAATATCAAGAGAAGAATACAAACGGGTACCAGGGGCTCATGTCTATAATTCTAGCTACTCAGAAGGTTAAGTGTGGAAGGATCATGTTTAGAGGCCATCTTGGGCAGAAAAGTTCTTAAGAATCTATCTTGAAAATAACCAGCAAAAGGCAGGGCTTGATGCCTGCCTCAAGTGATAAGAGCATCAGCCTAGCCAGCACACAGCTCTGAGTTCAAACCCTGGTGTCACAAACTAATGGCCAGAGAACATGACTGTAGAGCTTTTCCATACATTGTGTAATTCTAGGAGGCTCCTAGAAAGATGAGTATAAATGGTCAAGAAGTTACTTTCTAGATGTTCCATCAGCCAGATCTAGAGCTGGGTAACTAGTCTTTTGCCTTACTACCTTTCAATCAATTCTGCTAAATTGCCTCATTATAATTGAAAAGCAGCTTATGGTTGACTTGAAAGAGGCAGTTGGATGTGATTGTTTGTGTTTGAAATGTGTTCACCGTGAAGTATATTCTTCTTCCCTCCCCATATAGAATGTCACTGATGACACCTATTTTGTATCTGTGTTCTCCTTTCGTTTATCCATACACATGATCCTCGTTTTGCTCACATTAACATTGAGTGCTAGATGGATGAGATTATTCCTATTTTATAGATGTAAAAAGAGAGAGGGAAAGGAGTAGAGAAATTTGACCCTAAAGTTATTTAGTTGTTAGTGCTGAGGAGACCAGGCTTAAGTCTCAGAGTCTCTTCTTTCTCTTTCATAATGGGCCGATCCAGCGTACATCAAAACAGTGTTTTCACATTTCCTTATTCCGAAGGAAAACTGGTCAAAGTAGTTGTGTTGGAAGAGTTTTCTGTGTGTCAACTTTGCTTAGGAGTATTCTTGGAAGCTGTTAATTTCCTTCATCCTCTTTCTATTCTGCTTAAGTGGTATGTTTCATTCAGTTGGCAGAATAACCAAAGCCTATCAGTGTTCTAAGGTCTACATTGGACAGAGATGAAGGATTTATCACATTTCAATTGGTCAGCTTGGAACTATTACTAGCTTGCTATTTTTCCTGCTTTGGAAACTAATAAAAGGACAATAAAAAACTTCTCTACTTCTAAATTGTACACTTTCCATTCTGTTAGTTCCTTTTAAAATGAACTAGTTTTTTTTTTTTCCATTCTAGAATTCTGGAGTCTTCACATCAACTTCCGTAGAGCAAAGAAAATGGCTTAACAGTAATTAATGGTTAGAATCTTAATTTTCAGTACTTACTGAATTTTAGACATTGCAGCGTTTAAAACTCAGCCATTACAGGGAAATTATTCCTATGTTTTAGTCAGTTCTGTGTTCCTAATAGCAAAGATGAAGGCAGAATGAGATTAAACACAAGGGCAAAACCAGTCAGGACACAACCAAAATATTTGGACAGCTTGCATATTGTGGGTGGTACCCTCTTTGTTCATTCTTCTGTGGGGTGTGTGCATTCTGTTGAAAATCTAAAAACTAAATAGTTCTTTGTGTCCATTCTCATTCTTCCTGTATTTGCTGTTTGAGTTATTCCCACTCTTCCTCTCCAGCCCCCCAAGCCTTTTTTGGTTTCTAATTATCCTTCTCAGCTGTTAACTACTACTAACCTGTTATCTTCTAGCCATACAGACAGATGCTTTTCACTTCATCTTCTCATAGCATTTGTACAGATTATTTTCTTTTTTTTTCTGTAATTAGGTATTTGTACTTCTCTGTCCTGCTGTCTTCCTAGATTCAACAGCTTGAAGTCAAGTTGACTAGAATATGTGTAGTAGGAAATGACCCTCAAGATAATTTGCCTTGTAGCCTTATTTTAGAGAGATGACTAAGCACATTCCACAATCACTTGTTTGATGGACTTGGATTAGAAACCAAGCTTCCTGACCCTTCAACACCTCTCAGAGTCTCTGCTGACTTCTTACACTAACTCCTGAGGGTCTCCTGCCTCCCACCATTATTGCTTTAGCAAGGGCTTCACAACTATTTGGCTGTCACTTTTCACTCCTTCCCTACAAATGTCAGATATCTAATTGCACCATCATCAAGTCCTACCTATTCTAAATTTTTGAGGCTGGGACTCACTATGTAGCCTAGCTTGCCTCAATTTCTTGATCCTCTATGCTATCCTGTTTAGCCTCTTGCTGACTGTGTGTGTGTGTGTGTGTGTG
>NW_012280825.1:0-2019 GCF_000151885.1 Dipodomys ordii
GCCCAGGCCCAGAGTTCAGGCCCCACGACCCGACCCCCCCCAAAAAAAAAGTCTCACAGGCTTTCCTGCCCCAGCTGGCTTTGAACTGTGATCCTCAGATTTCAACTTCCTGAGCAGTCAGTACAGGCATGAGCCACTGGCACTCAGCTGGATCATTATTTTTAAAAACAGCTTTATTGAGATATAACCTACTATTTTCTATTGGTAGATCGCAGAATGAATGTAGAAGATAGACTGAACACATAGCTGGAAAGGTAGACATAGTAAACTGAGCTCAGAGAGACAGATGGCAAATGTTTTTTCTCATATGTGGAAGCCAGATCTAGTATACACTGGAACATGGTATATTTTACAGGACTCTAGGCATGCACACACAGTGAGACTAAAGGAAGATATTCTTAAGAGAGGAACACAAAGGCACAATGCCTATGTGCATCTGATTATATAAAATTAATCAAAATTAACTCCAGAAATGGAAAGAAGAGGTTTTTTCCTTTCATGCTGTGTTTTCTTATCTCTAGGTATTGTTTATTCATTTATCTGACTTTGGGAGTGTAAGGGGCCCAGAAATGGAGGGACAAAAGGTGAACAAATAGAGCAGTGATACTCACTAGACACTATATTGAAAATGACCTATACAGCCAGGTGCCACTGGCTCACTCCTGTAATCCTAGCTAATCAGGAGGCTGAGATCTGAGGCTCATAGTTCAAAGCCAGCCTGGGTAGGAAAGGCTGTGAAATTCTTATCTCCAATAAACCACCAGAAAACCAGAAGTAGCACTGTGGCCCAAGTGGTAGAATGCGCACATTGAGCTGAATAGCTGGGGATAGTGCTCAGGCCCAGAGTTCAAGCCCCATGACTGACAAAAAAAAAAAAAGACCTATACAACTGTTTGCAGGAATGGGAGGGAAAAACTGGGAGAGAGTGAAGGAAGAAATGACATTGTCCAAAAAGAAATGCACTCTCTACTTGATTTATGTAACTGTAACCCCCCTGTATATCACCTTTATAATAACAAAAAAATGAAAAAAAGCAAGGTAGACATGAGCCAGGTAATGAGAGGCACTGAATAATTTTCCTTGTAGGACCTTGGAAAGCATGACTATAAGAAATTAAGTGACTCCTAGGTATTTTATTTTTTGTGGGGCTATTAAAAAGGGGGTTGTTTTCCTAAGTTCAGCCATGCTCTTCTCATTATTGGCATACAGGAAAGCCATTGATTTCTGAGGGTTAATTTTATACTTTGCCAAAGTTTCTGATCAGCTTGAGTAACTTGGGAGTGGAGTCCATGGGGTTCTTTAAATACAAGATCATGTCATCTGCAAAGAGGGAGAGTTTTACTTCATCTTTCCCTATTTGGATGCCCTTTATATTTGCATCTTGTTTTATTGCTCTAGCTAGGCCTTCTAATACTAAATTGACAAGGAGTGGAGAGAGTAGACATCCTTGTCTCATTCCTGAATTTAGAGGAAATGGCTTTAGCTTTTTGCCATTAAGTATAATGCTGGCTGTAGGTTTGTCATATACAGCCTTTATTATATTGAGGAATGTTCCATGGATTCCTAGTTTTTCCAGAGCTTTCATCATAAAGGGGTGTTGGATCTTGTCAGTGCTTTTTCTATATCTACTGAGATAATCGTGTGGTTCTTATCTTTGCTCTTGTTGATGTGATGTATTATATTAATTGATATGTGTATATTGAACCAGCTTTGTATCCCTGAAATGAATCCTGTTTGATCACAGTGTATGATTTTCTGATCCTTTCATCTACTGAGAGGCATCTGGGTTGGTTCCATATCTTAGCCTTGGTAAATAATGCTGCATTGAGATTCTACCTCACCCCAGTTAGAATGGCTATAATCAAGAAATCTAACGACAACTCATGCTGGAGGGGATATAGCCAGAAGGGAACCCTACTGCAATGTTGGTGGGAGTGTAAACTTGTTCAACCACTTTGGAAGGCAGTATGGAGGTTCCTCAAAAGACTCCACATAGAGCTCCCCTATGACCCAGCAATT
>NW_012280826.1:0-4845 GCF_000151885.1 Dipodomys ordii
TTCTTTCTTTCTTTCTTTCTTTCTTTCTTTCTTTCTTTCTTTCTTTCTTTCTTTCTTTCTTTCTTTCTTTCTTTCTTTCTTTCTTTCTCTTTTTTATCAGTCATGAGTCTTGAACTCTGGGCCTGGGCATTCTCCCTGTGCTCTTTACCCCAAGGTAAACACTCTACCATTTGAGCCACAGCATCACTTCCAGTTTTCTGAGTGGTTTATTGGAGATAAGAGTCTCATGTACTTTCCTGCCCTGGCTGGCTTTGAACCGTGATCCTCAGATCTCAGCCTCCTGAGTAGCTAGGATTACAGGCGAGAGCCACCGCGGCCCAGCTTCTTATTCTTTTTTAATTCTTTTTAAAATTTTTTATGGTGTCTTATTCTCTCTCTCTCTCTCTCTCTCTCTCTCTCTCTCTCTCTCTCTCCCCTCTCTCTCTCTCTCTCTCTCTCTCTCTCTCTCCCCCCTCTCTCTCTCTCTCTCTCTCTCTTTATGGTATCTTCTTAGTTTTACCAGGTACTGCTTTGCCAGGCAAAACCATGCTTTGGGTCTTCCCTGTACCTCATTGGCCTCCTTCCTGCCTTATTTCCTCATCAAAATGGCTATGTTATTACATAAGAATAGTGACTTTTAATTCCTATGGATTTAGAGAGCAGAGACACAAACAAAAGTAATGGTTCAAATTGTTAATATTTTTCCTGTATCTGGGAAGCAAACACTGACTGGATCACAGGTCTTTAAGCTGCCCTAATAAATCAGCAGTGCAGCTGGCACTTATCAAAGAGTGAAAATTGAATTATATAATGCGTCTTCTGCAACATAGAGGCAATGCAATCATCACTCATCTTCCAAACTTGGATCACAACTAGGTTTCCATTTTTCCTAAAATAGAATTCCCAGAATTCTATGAGCCCTAGCGTTTTCCTCTCACATTGGAGGGAAGAAGAGTTGTTTATAAATGACCTCAGGTAAGCCTGAATAGGGAAATCATAGAAGGGGTATGGGCTATGGCAGAGAAACCTGGAAGAACAAAGTGAGGAACTCACAGCCAGAATTACTAATTTAGGAAGGGGTCTTGTAGGACCCAAAATCTTCCATGAAAGTTGTGAAGTTACATCATAAAATCTACCATCTGCTTTATTCACTAGGGGTTTTTCTTTTTTAAAATTTTCTGTCCTCATTTTAAAACCAGTTTTTAGAAAGGCACAATATATTTCTTTCCTCTGTGCTCACATGTATCTGTGATCTACTAACCTGGAACTTGAGACAGGAAAAAGCGTGGCCACAGAAAGTGGGATTTACATAAACACTTTAGGATGGGGGCTAAGAATGGGTTTGTTAGACTGGAAAGGAAAAGAACAGTCTCTGAGAGTTGGAGCAGATTTACTTTCTCCCTTGTTGGCCTGAATAACTATCATAGGGCTTGGCTTATATTAAATGCTGAGGTTGAATTCAACATTTGTTGAAATGTTTATGTTAAATTCACCCTAGCAAGCAGGGCACTTGGTGGCTCATGTCTGCAATCTTAGCTACTCTGAAGGCTGAGATGTGAGGATAGTGGTTTGGCCACAGGGCCAACAAGTACATGAGACTCATCTCCAATAAACTTCTCACAAAAAGCCAGAATGGACACTGTGGTTCAACTGGTAGAGCACTAACCTTGCACAAAAGAAGCTCAGGGACAGCTCTCAGGCCCTGAGTTCAAGCCCCAGGACCTGGGGGAAAAAATTTACCCTAGGACTAGGGATTAAGTCCAGTTTATTAGACTCTAAACATTCTGACCAAGTTATTTATTTTTTTCTTTTTGACCTTACAACAAGAGGTTGGGTAATGAGCAAACTATTATTTTTCCTAATGAAATCTAATTTTAGCCAAGTAGCAATGATTCATTTTGTAATCCTAGCTACTTGCAAAGCTGAAATGTAAAGACCATGGTTCAAAGCCACCCCAGGGCAGGAAAGTCTGTGAGGCTATTATCTCCAACTAACCAGCAAAAAGTCAGAAGAGGAGGTATGGGTCAAGTGATAGAGTGCTAACCTTGAGCAAAAACAGCTGAGACTGCACCAGGTCCTGAGATCAAACCCCAGTACTGGGGTTTGATAATAATAATAATAATTTACATGCCACATAATCCTCACATTTCAATATAATTCAGTGTTTTTAGTACATTTAAAGATAGGAACAACCATCACCAGAGTCAAGTTTAGAACATTTTCAAAGTCCATTGAAAAATTCTTTAACTTCTGTGTTTCCCTTTTCTTTATACTTAAGCAACCACTAATCGACTTGCTGTCTGTACAGGCTTCCTGTTCTACACATTTCATATGAGTGGAATCATGCAATATATAGACTTCTATGGTTGGCTTCTTTAACTTAGTACAATGCTTCCAAAGTAGTAATTATTGGTACTTCATTCCTTTTTATGGAGGAATGCTATTCTTTTGTGTGAATGCACCACATTCTGTTTTAACCCGAAAGCACAGCCTCTATAGAGAAAAAGAAAAAGACTGTATTAACTCTTCCCCCTCCCCTAGTAGTTAATAATCCGTTCATTCTAACATTATCTCTGGATATTAATTTATAATTTGAATTTGAATTTTTTGTTCTTTACTCCAAGTGCTTCTTAAAATGGTCAAAATAATTCATTGTTTTCTCAACATAATCATAAATATAATTGTAACAACACTCCAATTCTTCTGTTACAACCCTGATCTTGTTTCAATCCTGAACTTTATTTATTTTGCAGCTTCTTTTTCTATCTACCTTTGGACTTTGTCCTCTCTGCCTCACCTCTTGCCTTTATTTGGTTATTAGTGTAGTGTTTATCTGGTCTGGACTTAGTTAATCTACTTGATTAACCTGTGAGTTACTCCCTAGGTCAGTTTGTTAAAAGATACATGCTTAATAAATCATCTAGAATATGTCACTGTGAATTGATGTTGAATTCTCTGAATGGATTCTCCTTAATCTGTGTCTTCTTCTCTCCCTTTTTAGAATCATTTTTTTCCTTTTTTCTCCCTACATTCTAGATTTCCCCAATGTTTTCTTCCAGTTTTTCAGAAGAACTTTATTTTAGCAGTTTGCAATCTATAATAATTCTTCTTAATTTCAGAATATACCTTTTCACTTAACAAAGCCACTATTTATGGATGCATTATCTCCCCAAATCTTACATCAATTTTTAAATAATTTAAAATTCTGTTCAGTTCACTTAATAATTTCTATTTGTTTAATACCAGAACCAACTATTGTATTAATTACCTTGACTGTCTTCATTGCTAGTATTGAGGTTTGTTTTTTTTTTCAACTAACCATTTCTAATTCTGTTTGCATTTCTAAGTTAAAGCCCAAGAGAATTAATATATAGAGAAGATATAATTAACATATTGCTAAAGAAGATCTCCCTGCTAATACTTAAGTTGGCTTCCCCATCTGGCCTCTCCCCAGTATGAGGCCCGATGTTGAGCTCTGTGTCCTGGACTAATATCTCTGCAGACTTGCCAGGTTCCCGCAAATGAAGACACATTTCATCACATTCCCTCTGGAGCACCAATACCCACACTACATGCACAGCCCTCCTCTGGAGGAGAGTATTTATTTTGCTTTAGTCTGACCTGTGGAAGTGATTGATATAGTTGTTGTCAGTGTGTTTGCAGTAATGGAGTGGAATAGGTGAGAGAAGAAAATTACTAGCATAATTATACCAGATCTGAACACACAACTTCAGTTAAACCTCTGATTTCTGTTGTTTCCCAACTTTACTCTCTGCTGTGGGGAGGATCTTAAATGTCCCCCAAAGGATTATATTTTAAAGTCTTAATCACTAGTCTGTACCATACCGGAAACTGGTAGAACTTTTAGAAGATGGGGCCTAGGATAAGGAAGTTAGGTCACTAAGAGTATGCCATTGAAGAGAAACTGAAAAGAAAAATAATCAAAATATTCCCTTTTTTGAAAAAAAAGATTAATTGGGACTCTTTCCTCTTTTGTCTCTGCTTCCTAAATAGGACTCCCTAGGCTCCTGCCATGTTGTACTTCCACAAGCCCCAAAGACCATGAATTGAAATATCTAAAATTATAAGCCATAATAAACCTTTCATTCTTTTTGTTTGTTTTATTTTATTTTTATTTATTTATTTGTTGGTCATGGGGCCTGAATTCTGGGCCTGGGCGCTGTCCCTCAGCAATTCAGCTCAAGGCTAGTGTGCTACCATTTGAGCTACAGTGCCACTTCCAGCTTTTTCTGCTTAGATGGTGCTGAGGAATTGAACCCAGGGCCTCATGCATGCAAGGCTAGCACTCTACCACTGAGCCACCTTCCCAGCCTTTATTTTATTTTTGCCAGTCCTGAGGCTTAAAGCCAGTCTGGTCTCCTGGTTAGTAGTCATTCTATCTAGCCATTCTCAAGGATGAGTGCTGAACTCTATTTTTATCCCCTATTTCCTAAGGGCAACATAACTTCATCTCTAAATTATTGTTTCTCCCCTGACCTGAAACCTTAATGTTTATCAGGAAGCAAGTACAATATAGTGTATGATGTACTTGAGGAAATTAATTCCTGATATTAACATGTCCCACTGGCTTCCTTGGTTAAATATTGCACCGATCCTATTAAGGTACATTAATCTCCTTGGCTGCTTTTCTTTACAAAGGACTTTGTCAGAGCCATTCTAGATGAGTGAGATTTATAATAATGTATGGAGGTGGAAAGGGAGATAGTAGTAAAGGTCTTCATTTGGGGGCTGTTTCTCTCCTCAGCAGCGATCTTCCTGATGGCTGGGGAAGGAGTCTTTAACATGATACAATAAGGATTAAGTCTTGAGCTCTTAGGACCTTGTGTGTGTGTGTGTGTGTGTGTG
>NW_012280827.1:0-4665 GCF_000151885.1 Dipodomys ordii
TGTGGCTCAAGTGGTAGAGCGCTAGCCTTGAGCTGAAGAGCTGAGGGACAGCGCCCAGGCCCAGAGTTCAGGCCCCACGACCAGACCCAAAAACAAAACAAAACAACAACAAAAAAAAGAAGGGCACATTACATCCTGAACCCTGGATATGTTCAGTTTTACTTGTAACTATACAGAATTAATTCATTGAAATTAGTTGACTGCTTACTATTGGCTAGGCACTTTTGAGAGCTACTCTGTCTCTTTTTTTAATGATAGTATTAGGACTTGAACTCAGGATCTCATGCTCTTGCTTAGCTTTTTCTGTTCAAGGCTGGTATGCTGCTTCTTAAACTATTCCATAACTTCTAACTTTTTTTTTTTGTCTACTCAGGCTACCTTTAAACTGTGATCTTTCAGGTATCAGTGTTCTGAGGGGCGTGGTGTGAGGATTACAGGCGTGAGCCTTAGGACCTGGCTTTCCAGAATTATCTTCCTGAGAGGATTTTTAGAAGTAGTACCTTCATTTTTCCTTACCAGGTCCCACCCTGATTCCTGTAATAGAAGGTCTGATGGCTTCTGACCAGCTAGTTCAGAGACTGAAGACCAGAGGGGTTCATGATAGACTGTGGCCACACACAAAAAATGTCACCCACAAATCTCATGCTCTGGATACCCTAACCACCTTGTGGAGACCACAGGGTTGAATTCACCTGAGGGCTGGGCCTGATAATTCACTTGGAAGCTTGGTGGATCATGCCCCTGGCTTTATAAAATAAAATAGCTGGGCACCAGTGACTCTCACCTGTCATCCTAGCTACTCAGGAGGCTGAGATCTGAGGATCATGGCTCAAAGCCAGCCTGGGACAGGAAAGTCCATGAGACTCTTATCTCCAATGAGCCATTCAGAGAATGGGAAGTGGCACTGTGGCTCAAATGGTAGAGTGCCAGCCTTCCACTGAAGAGCTCAGGGACAGCGCCCAGTCCTTGAGTTCAAGCCCCAAGGCCGACAAAAAAATAAATAAATCAAATAAGATACTGAAACCACCTCTGTTCCCTGTGGATTCTGGATTCGTTTCCCTGCATGGGGCTGAGCATCTGCACTCAGTAAAGCTCTTCAGAGAGACCCGAAGTACAGCAGGGCTGGAGTCACCGGACACACATCCTCTTACCAAAGCAAAGGTATTCAGACGCAGGAAAATACCCAGGAGGCACCGCGTTTACTCCCACACCCTCCCACCCAACCTCAATTCCATCTTCGCTTGGTTCTGGTGAGGTATCCCAGACTTCCAGTCTCTTGATGGGGAGGAAGGAGGTAGCCCCGGGGCCTCCACCCACTCCCCGAATGGAGCAGCAAGCGTTCTCAGCAACCTGCCAAGAACATTCTAGAATGCCAACCGGGGAGATGGCGGGGGGGGGGGGGAGATGTCCTTAACATTCTTTCTCCCGGGCAAGCCCCCCTGTCTCTCCTGTTGTGTATCTGGTCTGGCCTTTGGCTCTCCCCGGATGGACGGCAGAGGGCCCATTCCCTCCTTTCCTTTAGGTCGATCCACCCGGCTCGTGCTGGAAGTACCGATGAGGAAGTTGGCATAGGCTGCGGAAGCTCCGTATTGCTTCTCCAGGAACTTGTTGAGGAACGTAGAGAGGCCGGCGATGACAGAAGAGAAGCAGCATTGAGCCAGGACCACCAGCATGAACAGGGGGTTCATCAGGAGCCTCAGGAAGATGTGAGGGAACCCTACAAAGCGGAGACGGCTGTCAGGAGCCAGGTCTTGGGGGTTCCCTTCCCTCCCCTCCCCCCCCAAAAAAAAACTATCTCAGGACGGTCCACCACTCTACCGCCTCCTCGCCACCTGTGTGCCTTTTCCCCAGAGCTGAATCCAAGGCACCATGATGTACGAGCAGCCAGTCCAGGGTGCCTCCCCCCCACCCCTCCACGAAACACGGGGAACACCCCCACTCCATGGACCAGTGGGCTGATGGGAACAAGGATGTCACTGAGAAATCTGGTGGCGGAGAGATGAAAATAGAACCGATGCTGGAAGCAGTCTCCTCTCGTGACTTCTGCTTCCACACCCACGAAGAGATGGGAGAAAGAGAGGAGGGCTAGATCATGGCGGGGGGGGGGGTGAGGATCGACTGCTTGAACTGAGTCTCCTGATACCTGTGAGAAAGTCACTGGGATTGCAGTTCTAAGCCACAGCCACCTCTCTCCCCCAGGAGATCGGGCCAGACTTCTTCTTTTTTTTTTTTTTGGGTCCGGTTGTGGGGCCTGAACTCTGGGCCTGGGCGCTGTCCCTCAGCTCTTCAGCTCAAGGCGAGCACTCTACCACTTGAGCCACAGCGCCACTTCTGGCTTTTTTCTTTTTGCTTATGTGGTGCTGAGGAATCGAACCCAGGGCCTCAGGCATGCAAGGCAAGCGCTCTACCACTGAGCCAAATTCCCAGCCCTGGGCCAGACTTCTTGCACACTTGACCACCTCCTCTCCTCAGAGCCAGTCCCCCCCGCCCCCCCAGCAGGTCTGCTGGGCTGGATAGTTACGTTTAATGAACTCCAGCAGGGAGCCTCTAGACTTGACATCTTCCATCTTCCTGGCTTCATCTGCTAAGGCCGGGGATCTCTGAGGATAGCAACAAAAGGGGTGAATGTTAATGACCTATCCTTGGTGGACTTTGACCCACTGTGGCTCAGGGCTGTCCCTCAACTCTTCAGCTCAAGGTGAGGGCTCTACCACTTGAGCCACAGCGCCACTTGCAGGTTTTCTGAGTGGTTTATTGGAGATCAGAGTCTCACGGACTTTTCCTGCCTGGGGCTGGCTTTGAACCACGATCCTCAGAGCTCAGCCTCCTGAGTAGCTAGGATGACAGGCGTGAGCTACCGGTGCCCGGCAAGCATGAACTCTGGAGGTAAACACCCACCTGTATTTCTTGGCAGGAGACCAGACTGTCTCTGCCAGTGCCTCCTACAGCACCTATGGGCATATTACTTAATATCTAACTTTCCCATGACTGTTGCCAGGAGTATCTTCTTGGACCCCCCTGCCCTTTTCTTGTCTATCTGGTCACAGCTATACCCCAGATTCCATGGGCTACAGGTTCCTGGGTCTCTATGATCTAGCCATTTCCCTGTTTTCAAGTCTCCCTTTCTCCCTCTCTGAGATCTGAGGTTCCTACTTCCTCCTAGGCTTAAAGGCAAATCCTGCCTCCCCCAAGCTCTATTCTTGTCCTTAACCTGTCCTTAAGCTAGTGCTTAACCACTGGCATACGGTCTCAGTGGTGCTAGAACTCGTCGCTCAACTCTGGAGCCCTGCCACTGATAGAATCCACCAGGGCAGCTCTGCCCTGGGGAAGAGACCGACCGCTCCCTTTCAGCGAGTGCTTGCTCCAAGCTGGGCGCCGTGCCCAGCATTGCACACACACACACACACACACACACACGCACACACACACACAGTCTCGCTCCTCACCACTTCCTTCCCAGGTAGACACGTTTAATGATCTCCAGTATTCAAAAAAGAAGAGGAAGATTTAGAAACAAAGCCGCTTGCTTAAGATCACTCAACTAGCTTTTATCCAGGTATAAGCCTCACCCCAAACCACTAAGACTTGTTGTCAAGTGCTGCTGAAATTCCTTCCCAGGGTAAACTAAGCTTTCTCTATTCCTATTCCCACCAACCCCCACCCCACACCATTTCCCTCCTCACTGCTGGGCCCAGGGTTTATTTTTCTTTCTTTCGTCAGTTGTGGGACTTGAACTCTAGGCCTGGGCGCTGTCCCTCAGCTCTTCAGGTCAAGGCAAGTGCTCTACCACTTGAGCCACAGCGCCACACTTCTGGTTTTCTGCGTAGTTTATTGGAGATAAGAGTCTCATGGACTCTTCCTGCCCAGGCTGGCTTTGAACCGCAATCCTCAGATCTCAGCCTCCTGAGTAGCTAGAATAATAGGTATGAGCCACCAGCGCCCAGCTGGGCCCAGGGTTTCTTATACCTCATTGCTCTATATTGAGCTCTACTTCTGATTGAAAACACAGGCAAACACGATCTCCTTTTCCGACCCAGCTCACTGCTGAGCTCTTCCTGGCACCCCTGGAGGAACATCTAGTCTGGCCCTTGTCCTAGCTGCCGAAGGCAGGTCCTTCCTGGTTGTGCCGATCTCCTGAGTTCTTACCTGACTCTCCACCTCTTTACCTGGGTCTTTTCAGATCTTCTAGCTTTCTCATTCCTTCCTAACGCCCATCCTCAACCTAGCTGCCAGAACTTCACCGGCATAAAACAAGCTTTGAGACCCTCCTGTTGTGTCCCATTAAGGCTTACCCTGTCTCCTGCGCCCTCATTTCTTTCCCACAGCACCCAAGGGTGCATCATTTAATATCTTCTAGTATTGGGATATCCCCTCAGCCCTTCATATGCAAACCCTCAAAGGCTTTTTAAGTGTAAAAGGAAATCATGCCACATTACCTGCTCGTATTTATTGACTTTTGTGTGTGTGTGTGCGCGTGCGCGCGTGCATATGCTTAAACTCAGGGCCTGGGTACTGTCCCTGAGCTTATTTTGCTCAAGGCGGGCACTCTACCACTTCAGCCACAGCTCCACTTCCAGCTTTTTGGTGATTACTTAGAAATAACAGTCTCATGGACTTTCCTGTCCAGGCTGGCTTCAAACCCTTGATCCTTAGATCTTTCTTTTT
>NW_012280828.1:0-1220 GCF_000151885.1 Dipodomys ordii
CTGTCCCTCAGCTCTTCAGCTCAAGGCTAGCACTCTACCACTTGAGCCACAGCGCTACTTCCAGCTTTTTTCTTTTTGCTTATGTGGTGCTGAGGAATCAAACCCAGGGCCTCAGGCATGCAAGGCAAGCGCTCTACCACTGAGCCACCTTCCCAGCCCTATATATGAATTTTAAAATGTGAAATGCCTCCAATTTCAATATTGGGCAACAGAGAAAGTAAAGAATCAACAAATTTCTTCTTTTGTTGCCACAGAAAACTGAAAGACCTAAATTAAAATTTCTCCTTTCTTAGAAAAATTAGAGCCCAGAAATCTCTCCCATTTAATTTTCTAATTCTGCTTAACCAGGCAGTTTTAATTCAAATGTGATCTGGGTTTTCTTTTTTAATTTTTTAGCCTACTGTAGCTTAGCTCATCTTCCCAACTTGATATCATTCCTTCTGCATCTTCAACTTTACTGTCATGTGATCTGTTTAACAAGTAGTAGGCAGAAGGCGCCAAAGGAAATTTGGTTCTGTGGTTCTCAAATACATGTCCATGTAATTGATTTGGCATTTATAACCATTGTAGAATCAAGTGGGAAATATAGCCCATTGGTAGAGCACTTGCCTATCACATGGAAGGCCCTGGGTTCTATCCTCAGTACTACAAGAAAACAAAAAACCAAGGAGGATATGCTTTTGAGACTGACTGCAAGACTATTTCAATGGTAAAGCACCTGTCCAGCATGGATGATGCCCCAATTTTGATCCTAAACACTTAAAAAAAGAAGTAGATGTAACTCACTGTGTAATCCAAACTGGCCTCCAGCTTGTGTTTGTCCTGCCTCAGCCTCCTAGATGCTGGAATTACAGTGTATCCCATCATATCTGGCTTCTATATTTTTGACAGAAAAAACTTTATACTTTGCTCTGTTATTGAAAAAGGGCACCCCAAACCCTCCTGTATTTTTGCCAAATTTGCACATTGGCAGTGGAGTTACTTCTGCTCTAGAATCTTTTTTTCCCTTAATATCCATTTGATGTATTTAAAACTCTCAGTGTTTCATTTTACTATTTTTGAGTGAGCAAGATGTGTTCTGCAGCTCAGTCTTTGCTCTCTTATATGTGAGGTGGCTGTCACTTTCATAAGTGTTCTTTTTTTTTTTGTTTTTGGGTCCGGTCATGGGGCCTGAACTCTGGGCCTGGGTGCTGTCCCTCAGCTCTTCAGCTCAAGGCTAG
>NW_012280829.1:0-2491 GCF_000151885.1 Dipodomys ordii
ATCATTCAGTTAAATGCCCCAAAGTGGGATTACTGGGTCACAGGGGAGCTCTATGTGGAGTCTTTTGAGGAACCTCCATACTGCTTTCCAAAGTGGTTGAACAAAATACTGCATTATTCTGAGAAGTGTTGAAACCACTGATTTTTGTCCTAAGATGTTGTCCAGTGGTCACAGTGACTATTAGACATGCTAGTTATATGTTACATTTAGATCGTGACTCTCTTAAGACAAGAATTGAGGTGACGTGTTCATATTCTCTACATATGGGTATTTGCTATATTTAAGGTGAATCCTTAGGAATAATGTCATGTATTAATGTACTTTTTATTTTGAGAACAATAGATTCTTAATGATTTTTTAAAGAAGATAAAAGTCATCCACAATAAACTTTACAAGATCAACCCAACTTAATCCATTTTCTACTTGTTTTAAAAGTGGTAAGTTTAATTTTCATAAGTTGTAGAGAAATGAAAAAGAAAGAAGCGGTCTTAATCTAGTAATAGGTATATTGATTTTCCTTACAAATCTGGTCACAAAAATGGGCATGAATACACATGAAATGTAAAAATGCTCTGAAAATTTACCAAACTTATTCTAATCCACAAGTACCAAATTTAACTTGCCTGAAATATACTCCTTTTATTTTTTATTGTCAAGGTGATGTATAGAGGGATTACAATTACATAAGTAAGGTAATAAATACGTTGTTGAACTTGCTTCCCCCTCCCTCATTTTATTGAAAGAACATTTCAAGTTTGAAGGTGCATTTTAAAGACTCTGGCAAAATAATAATATATACCCAGTCAACCTTTTTATAAAATACTTCCAATGAAACATACTAATCCTCTGACCAAAATCAAAAACAAAGCCCAAAACTTTGCCTTAATATTAACTAATAAAGCCCTAATTACCGGTAAGGAATGCTACTTCATGAGTTTAGTTTGTTCTCTAATTCTTCTTATATTTTTCTGTTCATGTGTGTTTGTATATCTGTACAGTTTTAATTTCATTAAACTGACATTGTCTATTAGTATTTGCCACATTAGTTCTAGCAGAAATAAACCTATCTAATTTGACAAAAACATTTAGCTCAGAAGGTCAAAGTAGACAAAATGGAGAGAAAACCTCTTATTATGAATGATAGTCATGTTCAACAGGAAGTTCCCCAGATGAAAGGAGAGTTAAATCCATGATGACATTGGCAATTTCAAGGAATCATCTTCATTATAATGATTGTGTCCTGCTCTCTCTGTTTGAGGTCTGATACTCCCTTATAAAAGGAGACACACGCGATCTATGGGCAATGACCTTTCTAGACTTAAGTCTTTCTCTCTGTAGAGGATATACTTCAGATATGAGGCAAGTCCCAGGGTACTTTATGTCAGCAGAGCTGGACAACGTAGCAGGAAGCCTAAGCCAGATTTTTTAGTGTAAACTTGTGCTTGAGAACTTTTCATTGCATTTTCATCAATATTTAACTTCATAAAAATAAACTGTAGGTGGTAATGTCTTAATCAACTGTGGTAAGAGGAGTCTGTCATCTGGAAGTTGTATTTGTTTATTTGGCTTACAATTCTATGTCCAGAAATTCTGAAAGGAACCCTGTGTTTAGAATCTTGTTTTAATGTTTAAAAAGAGTTTTTAAAATTGAGGTATGATTTGCTTATAATCATTCTTGACAAATGTGGTTATTTAACCCCTACACACACATAATACAATAAAATAATGGAACATTACATGCCCCTCGCCTTTGTTTCCTGACAGGTTGATCTCATAACCCTCCTCTACCTAAAGCAGCTATTTGAGGACTAATAGCACCATTGTTAGATCTGGGTATTCATTCTTAGAGATTATATGTCAGATTGGCATGTCAAGGAAGGATCCTTAAAACTGTGTTTTCCTTTGAGGATTTTTTCTCCCTCCTATTTAGTCATTCAGAAGTCCATGTGCAAATGAAAGCTGAGCTATTTAGAATTCCATATATACTGCCACAAAAGCACATCACAGCATTCACGGTTAGTAACTTATTAAAGGAGGAGCAAGTCAGTTTCTAGCTTGTAGAAAATCTTTCAAGTCATTTTCTTTCTTGTACTACTTCAGTTTGGTTCAATTTCCATTTGTACCTCCAATAAAAAATAATAATAATGCAAAAATCCTTTGCCATTATGCTTTAAGTTTTTGTGGCCCAGATACCTTTTATATATAATTGAATGAAGAATCCGTTAAGGTAAATTTAGTATTAATAA
Organism: Dipodomys ordii; assembly: GCF_000151885.1. NCBI lineage: Eukaryota > Metazoa > Chordata > Mammalia > Rodentia > Heteromyidae > Dipodomys > Dipodomys ordii. The sequence continues at coordinate 2,247 of NW_012280829.1, forward strand.
TCAGTAGTTGTTACAGATGAGGCCACAAAAGTCTACAGGCCTTTCTATTTGGAGAAGCAAGGTTAGCCTGGTATCCTATCTGTTTTTGTAAGGCACCAGGAGACCGCCCCCGCCCCTACACACACACATCTACCTCTTCCTGTCACACGCTGTTGTATAAATTCAAGACTGGGGTTTATAGTAATCAGACAAAAAGCACTTCTGTGTGTGTGTGTGTGTGTGTGTGTGTGTGTGTGTGTGTGTGT
>NW_012280830.1:0-2230 GCF_000151885.1 Dipodomys ordii
CTAATTTTAATGTTAACACATCCAAGGGGAAGTTTTAGCAATACTAATCAGATCATCACATGACTCATTTTAACCATCATGTTCTCAGTGTCTATCTGCAGGGAAAAGAGAGAACAAAGATGGGCCACTCAACCCCTTCTATGGAATAGGCACACACGCAATCTGACTCTTTAGGGTTAAATGAACTGTGTTTGTGCCAGCTTGCCCTCTTTTACCATGCGTGGTCTCCTCCCAGGGCCTGTCCCACCATGCATGACCAGCTGAACTGCACTTCTGCTTGTTCACCCCTTACCCCTAAAGATAGGTCTTCTGTTGGCTTTTAAGTTTCCCCCCTGTCTTTTCTCTTGGTTTTTGAATAAAATACACAGTTTTAGACAGACAGAACAGGTAAAATCTTTGACAGTGTTAAACTAAACTTTACATTTAATTTTTTAATATTTATTCCCAAATTTTAGCCAAGGGAACTAAATCCCAAACTGCCAATGCATTTTTGCTAAGCCAGATAACTTGATTACAGTATAAACAGTCTTACGCATTTTAAAATATTAGTTTTTAAAATACAAGATTTTCTAATTTGCAAGTTAAAGAATCTTTTAAAAAGCCATTTAAAACTATGTGAAGATTCTTTAAAATTTTTGGTAATGTCCAAACCTCATAACCTTTTGAATTTTTAAATTAAAACTCACCCAATTGTTACAGCATGCTGACAATTCTTATCTTTGAACACATTTACAGACACACACAAAACACTTACACAGATCTTAAAGCGTGCAAAAATCAAAATCAGTCGTATGTACACTTTTTAAAGTTTTTTTATGAAAACAATACATCTTTTTTTAAACCTTTTAAAGTTTTTAAACAAAAATTTAAGACAGTATTTTTTTAAAATTTTTTTTCAAATAAATATCCTTTATTAAAGAAGGAATATTGTTAAGCACCAAAAACTGTATGTTGTTACATTGCATGTACAATAAGAGAAATGTGATTGCAATACTTGGTGTACAAGTACTTAACTCTGAAGTCATGAGTGTAAAAAACATGAAATACAAAGCAATACAATAATTACAATGCAGAAAAGTTGCACTAAAGAGCAAAAGGCAATAGTCAAAACAACTATTGGAGATTTCATAGTATTGCTATAAATGCTTGTTTAATAGTTTTCTTTTAAGACAGTATTTTTTTTAAACTAGGTACCTTTGTTGGGCTTTATTTTCCCAGAGCTTGCTTGTCTAGCAAGGCAATTTACTAATTAGTCTTTTGAATCCCTTCTGTTGGAGGAGGGCTGGGGGAGGGGGTCACCTAAAACTAAACTGGCCAGATTTTTTTTAATCCAATTTTAGACAAGAGCACTTTACAAATTGTTACATTGTCAGGACTAGCTGAAAAAGTCCAAACCAGGCACACAGCCTTCTACACCCTCCCTGCCAGCAGCCTCCACAAGGAGAAAATGCAGCCTGAGGCTTGAAGGGAACAAAACTAGCCCGTTAACATCCATGCCTCACAGGGAGGGTGGGCATAGCAGGTCTGTGACTGAGCCCAGCTGGAACTTTTATTCCCCCAGAGATGTTTAAATAAATAACAAAAACACAGATAAACACAAAAACCAAGGAACCACATTTAAAACTGGTACCAATTCTAAAACAGAACTAGACAAGAACTGAAGGCTGAGTTGGGGACCAATGGGCCCCAGTTTATCCCTACCAAAACTCTGTGCTGCTTCCACTCAGAAAGCTGAATCCAGAGTCTGCTGAATGATGCTCACCCCAAACTTCCCTATCTCTGGAAACAGAACAGAAAACACACCGAAGTAAACAAGAGAGACAAGTGGCCACAAAGACAAAATCAAGTCTCAGTGAATGGGATGACATTTTACCACCATTTACTTACCAGGGGACTCAACACCCCCTACTCACCTCCGGAGGATTTTTTTTAGATTCCTGCAGACGTTGACTCAGGGGCCTTCCAAGATGGACAAGAATTCCCAGTCATCTTGGGGCAAGGGACAAAAGTCCCTAGCAGCCGTCCCCTCAGACTGACAGGTTCTTCCCCATGCTCAGACCCCCTGAGCCAAGGCCTGAGGCTGAGATCTAACTGGGGCCACTCACAGGTGGTCAGTGGCAATTTTATAATTGACAAACAAGCAAGTTCCTAAAACCTAACAATTTTTTTAAAGGGGTAGAGGGAGGATGAGGATGGGGGGGTGGGGGCTGAAGGGAGAGGAACAACGCGG
>NW_012280831.1:0-3353 GCF_000151885.1 Dipodomys ordii
CTATTGTGTATAGTGCTTCAATGAATGTGATTGTGCTGGTAGTTCTACTGTAGCCTTGTTTATATTCTACTAGATGGATGCTCAGGAGTGGAATTTCTGGATCATAGGGTAGTTTTGTGTTCAGTTTTTTGAGAAACCTCCACACTGGTTTCCAGAGTGCTTGAACAAGCTTACATTCCCACTATTATAATAGAGCTCCATTTGGCCACATCCTTGCCAGCATTTGTTATTGTTTTCCAAGTGGAAAGACCTTCCATGCTCTTAGATTTAAAGAATTAACATGTGAAAATGCAATACTGACCAAAGCAATTTACAAATTCAATACAATAGCCATCAAAATCCCAACATTCTTCAAAGAGATAGAGAAAGCAATCCAAAAATTGGTATGGAATAACAAAAGACCCCAATAGCAAAAGCAATCCTTAACTGGCAGAACAATGTTGGAGAAATAGCAAATACCACACTTCAAACTCTACTACAAAGCCATAGTAATGAAAACAGCTTGGTACTAACACAAAAATAGACCCGAGGAACAGAGTAGAAAACCCAGATCTATAAAAAAAAAAACAACCCACAGATCTATACCCATTTAATATTTGATAAGAGAGCCAAAAACAGTCTGGAAGAAAGACAGCCTCTGCAACAAATGATGCTGACAAAACTGGATATACACATACAGAAAACTAAAACTAAATCCTGATATATCCTTGCACCAGCATCAATTCAAAATGGATCAAAGACCTTGATGTAAGACCCAAAGCCATGAAACTATTACAGGAAGGAGTAGGGGAAACTCTAGGGCTCCTGGGCACAGGTAGAAATTTCCTAAATAACAATTCAGAAACATAAATCAAAGAAAAACTTGGTAAGTGGGATTGCATCAAACTCAAAAGTTTCTGTATGCCAAGGGACATAGCTAACAAGCTAAAGACAAAACTTACAGAATAGGAATTTTTACCAGCTATATATCATACAGTGGCCTAATATTTAGAATACATAAAGAACTTAAAAATTACATCCTAAAAACCCACAACAATTTCATTAATAAGTGGGCTAATGAGTTAAAGAGAATATTCTCAGAAAAAAAGTAAAAGTGACCAATAGACACATGAAGAAATGTTCAACTCTGCCCATAGGGTAATGCAAATCAAAACAACACTGAGATTCTGCCTCATCCCAGTTCGAATGGTCATTATCAAGAAAACAAACAAGAAAGATGTTATTTTTAGTGCCATAAAAAATATTGGCTATGGATAAATCTAATAAAAAATGTAGATGACTTTCATGAAGAAAATTTAACACGAGAAAAGAAAAATGCCGGTCCTTCTCAGAAACTAAGAATATGTATGTCCAGTAACTCATTCCAGTTAGACTACTAATGAAATTATTAATAGGAACTGGATATAGTGATAGAACTATATTATTATAGTTATAGAACTATTCTGGAACAGATAGAAGCAATAGATTGGGACACCAACTCTCACCTAGGACAATACAAGAAAGGTATAACCATCATGAAGAAGACTATGGACATTGTTTCCAGCAGCTGGGGCAGGTTTTTTTGTACCCATCACTGAGTAAAAGAGTTGAAAATAGAAAACAAGAGACTCAGATTAGCTCTCAGATATTTCTGATTTATTCTGAAATATTAAAAATATCACAAAATGACTACTTAGAACAATAAAGTGATCAGCCCTTTCTACCACCCGGCTTTGTTTGCAGTTTGCTACAGTCTAGCAACAATTTCACTTTATTCTCTTTCTCTTCAGGAGGAAAACAGTTCCAAGGAAATAAAAGATTTTTTTTTGGCCATGTTTGCGTTTATCTTTACCTCTTTTCTTTCCATGATTATAATGGGAGGCAAAGATTCCATTCACAGCTCCAGACGTAAGGGGCTGCAAGTTAACACATGTAGCTGAGACTACCCAACAGCCTCTATAGCTGAACAAGGTATTTTTTAGCAGGAGGACAATGATCCTAGATTTGGGCCAATGACCACAGTTAATGTATACCCAGTGAGCAGAATTCACTAACCTGGATCACTTGGAATTTCTCTATTTCTATGTCCTGATTTTAGCCTGAGTGACAAATAAGGGTATTGAATTCTATGTAGGTGGTTAATCAAGTTCAAACCACAAAGATTATACGAGTATTAACAGAATTTGATCCACTGCTGTCCTTGCTAAGGTTTCTGACACTGTTGAGAAAAGGTGCTAATTAATCACAGGACCTTAAGGTGCCAGGTTTAGATCAGGAACAAGACTAGAGGAGCAGGTGAGGTTTCTGTGCAAGTTTTTATCTTGCAGGAGGGCTGGCTACAACAAAGACCAGCCTGCTTTAGATGCACATCCTCTTACTGTTTAAATGTCGAGTTCTAATTTTGGAACTGGACACCAGTGGCTCACAACTTTAATCCAAGCTACTCAGGAAGCTCAGATCTGAGGACCTCAGTTCAAAGCTAGCCTGGGAAGGTAAGACTTTAAGACTTTTGTTTCCAATTAAACAGCACAAAGTTGAAAGTAAAGCTGTGGCTCAAGTGGTAAAGTGCCAGCCTTGAATGAAGATGCTGAGGGGCAGTGTTCAGACCCCTGAGTTCAAGCACATAACAAAAAAAATTTTTGGACTTAGGTCCCAAAACTTCATAAAAATATTTAAATCTGTTTTATCCAGGAAATAGTGTCTGATAAGAACTAAAAATAAACCAGAAAGGCTTGGGCTAGGTTTCAAGGACAGAATCCAAGGAGTTCAAAGAATTTCTAAATACGGCCAAAGGCTTTCCTGCTTTTCCACTTCAAGTTTAGGAACTTGAAAAATTTCAAAATCTGAAGATCTTTCCTTCCTTTTCCTGGTATTGAAAGCAGGAGAGCCTGGGCTTCACTCTGGAGCAGACTGCAGCCCATGATTTGGTATCTACAGTGTGGGATAGCTGTTTAGAGAGGTGGCTAAGGGCATGAGCGTGCAGTCAGACAGCTGGTTTTTTTTTTTCTTTTTCTTTTTGCCAGTCCTGGGGCTTGCACTCATTTCTTTATGAATGGTACACTATCATTCTTTTCTAATCGATGAGTAAAATTACAGTATATCTGTATATATACATACATATATATGTGTGTGTATACATATCTATCTATCTATCTATCTATCTATCTATCTATCTATCTATCTATCTATCTATCTATCTATATGAGTGCGTGTGTGTGTTCCCCATTTTCTTAATCCATTCATCCATTGAGGGACATCTGGGATGATTCCATGTTTTGACTATTGTGTATAGTGCTTCAATGAATGTGATTGTGCTGGTAGTTCTACTGTAGCCTTGTTTATATTCTACTAGATGGATGCTCAGGAGTGGAATT
>NW_012280832.1:0-1244 GCF_000151885.1 Dipodomys ordii
TGGGGCCTGAACTCTGGGCCTGGGCGCTGTCCCTCAGCTCTTCAGCTCAAGGCTAGCACTCTACCACTTGAGCCACAGCGCCACTTCCGGCTTTTTGCTTATGTGGTGCTGAGGAATCGAACCCAGGGCCTCAGGCATGCAAGGCAAGCGCTCTACCACTGAGCCACCTTCCCAGCCCCTGAAGTCTTTTTATTCTAGTTGTGTTTCCAGAATCTAAGTATAGTACTTTTTAATTATCTTTAAGTAGTATACAAAGGTGTTGCTATTTAACCAAGTAATTATGAATATACTAGATTTTTATCGATGCCACGCCTTTCAATAATCTCACCCATCCTTCCCCTACTCACCCCTTCTCTCTCCCTATTTAATTTTGTAGGACTTACACTGGATTCTTGTCTGCATTCTTCTCCTCTTCTTCTGTTTCTTTGTCTACCTTTTTCCTACCCCACCCTACCTCACCCCTTTGGAGTACCCATTCCCCAGTATTTTATTTTACTGAACAATCATTTTTCTATATTTCAAATTTAAAGAATATAACATTTAATGCTTTGCAAAATTTGTTTCTACTGGAGCTTCACAAGCACCAGAAAATCACTTGGAGGTTTGAAGTCTTCTTTATTTGGACCCACATTAAAACTTGGTAATATCCTATCCTCAGGTAGCTGTGGAAAGATACTAACTAAACCAATTCACAAGATACAATGGCTTCTGAAAACTGTCAAGAAATTAACATTGCCAAAGCTACTTTGGGAATGAAGGATTTCCTGCACAGACATTCAGCAGCCTTGCAAGAATCCATCCCAGATAAAAGAACAAGTGTAGAATTTATTATATGAATTATGAGGATATTTGAACCAAATGAACCACGGGCTTATAAAGACAGAAGATCAGTGTTACTTCAAATCACAGTGATTTTTACTCCTGACCTCTATTTACTGGTCATTGTAGAAGTTGTGTTCCTTTTAAACACCAAAAAGATACTATTGTCCAAAAATTGCTTTGTTTTTTTTTTTTTGCTTTCTTACTTCTCTTCACCTTAACATTAAATCTGACTCTTTGCTTCAGTCAAAAAAATAATTTAGGAAGAGGCAATGTGGCTTAAGTATTAGAATGTTATTCTTGAACAAAAAAGCCATGTGAAAGCATAAGGCCCTGAGATCAAGCCCTACAACCACCACATACATACACACGCGTGCGTGTGCCCACATACACAGTCTCTCTCTCTCTCTCTCTCTCTCTCTCTC
>NW_012280833.1:0-5399 GCF_000151885.1 Dipodomys ordii
CCTCCCTCCCTCCCTTCCTCCCTTCCTTCCTTCCTTCCTTCCTCCCTCCCTCCATTCCTTCCTTCCTTCCTTCTCTTTCTTTCATTTTCTTATTTCTTGGTCTTACTTCCAAATGTACCCTTCCTCTAGTTAGTTCCAATGTAAACTGCTTGCACTCAAGTCATTGTCTCAAGATCAACTTTGAGAGAAACTCAAATTAAAATTTCTTTTCACCACAATTGATCCCATATTAACCTCAAAACCTAAACCTACTCTGTGTTAAGCTTATGGCTTAAAATTCCTGAGGGATTTTCCCCCTGTCTACCCATTATTCACATCACCCCCTTTCTTAGAAGATCCTTCTTGCCTTTGGAAAGAGTATCACTTTTATTCATTTCCAGTTCACATGCAGCCTGCATTAAATCTTGTCCAGTGTTCTGAGACCAAAAAGATCTTTGGATTGCCATTGGGAAATTGTCAAATATCCTAGCAGCAGAAATAACGTATGTACATGTGTGTGTGTGTGTTACAACATATGTGTGCTATTCAAATAATGCAAATGAATTGTAGAGACAAAGCTTTCTTTTCTTTTTCCTTAGACAACATGATCAGAAGACAAATATATCTGCAAATATGAAACAAACATATGCAAACTTACCTGTTATCAACATCATAGACATGGCTTTTCAAAGAAAGATAAAAGGAATGGTTAAAGATTATTACCAACAAATTTGATTCTTTTCTTTTTTCTTTTTTTTTTTTTTTTGGTTAGTTGTAGGTCTTGAATTCTGGGCCTGGGCACTGTTCCTCAGCTCTTCAGCTCAAGGAGAGTGCTCTACCACTTGAGCTACATACAGCACCACTTCCAGCTTTTTCTTTTATGTGGTGCTGAGGAATCGAACCCAGGACCTCATGCATGTGAAGCAAGCACTCTACCACTGAGCCACATTCCCAGGCCCAGGTTTGATTATTTTAAATCCTCTATGAGGAAACTTATGTTTCCATAACAAATACTAAGCTGTAAGTTGAGTCCAGTTATAATTGCTAATATGGTAAATGATAAGGATAAATGATATATTACAGTTGGGGGACACATTTAGATTAGTATACATTTTAGATTGGTGGAAAAATAAGAAATGACTAAGACATAATTTTAATGCATTCAGTAAAGATTATACTAAATCAATGTGGAAATTCACTTTTTTAAAGTAAAGAACATGGTTTTGTCGGTTGAGATTGATTATACCTCTAGCCGTTGGGAAAACATTAAAATGACATACACACTTCCAGGTACACTTAAGATCAACATTTCTCTCTTTCTCATCTTATAATATACTCAATCTTTTATATAGTGCTCTCAATGTTCTTTTTCAAATAGGATTCCATCCAACAAATATTTATTGCAACTCATATATGAGGAGCCTGTACTAAGCTGTGAGGAGTACAAAGGCAAACAAAACAAGATTCTTGCCCTCAAGGAGTTTGCAGATATCCTGGAACAATTTACAACTATCCTTTGCATAAAACTACCTCTGTACTTGTGGGAAGAATTTAAAAATACTTGTCATAGCTATTGGAGACATGATTTGATTAGTCCTAATGTTTTATATTTCTTAAGACCAAATGACCAAGACTGAGGAAGACACATTCTAGCAACATATGTTCTAGTCAGATTTTTTGGTAATTTATTTAGTTTTTCTTTCATGCATTTTGATTGTTATTATAAATGTGACATACAGAAGTGTTACAATTACATGAGACAGGTAAAGAGTATGTTGGACAATGTCACCTCTTCTCTTGCTCTCTCCCATCTAGTCAGTTTTTGAAAGGGAATTTATATTTAACTAAAATAATTCAAAGTATTTTGTCATTTTGATTTTCTAAAGACTGCCTTCAAAAATGTAATGCCACTTGAAACTAAACAAGTTCTTTTTCATGTATGACATTCAACAGGCAGCTAGTATATATACACTGAAATAGTAAACACTGAGAGTGGATAAAAGATATTTTGGGCAACAATAAACAAAGCAACTCTGCCACTAATCATACTGGGATGTAAATATTATTAGTTGAAATTAATAGAAAACACTAATTCTCTCAAAGTACGTGACAATTTTTCAAGGCCATAACAACTGTCCTCACCTCATACTCCAATGTGTTAATTGTTTTACTACTCATGCAACTAGATATACCTTGTTATTCCTATTTGTTATTGGGGGTATTGATTTCTTTATTTTTGCCAGTCCTGGGGCTTGAACTCGGGGCCTGGGCACTGTCACTGAGCTTCTTTTGCTCAAGGCTAGCACTCTACCACTTGAGCTCCAGTACCACTTCCAGCTTTTTCTGTGTATGTGGTACTGAGGAATCAAACCCAGGGCTTGATGCATGCTAGGCAAGCACTCTACCACTAAGCCACATTGTCAACTCAGGAGTATTGATTTCTAAACTGCCCTTTGCTCAAACAGTATTTAATTTCTAGTGAATAATGCCTGTTTCTTCTGATTCCATCTCAGATACACCACACTTTTGATATCAACTTCCCTGAAAACTATTTCTTACAGAATCTTTCAGCAGGACACCAAACCTTACAAAAGATACTTTTACAGCCACACACAGGATCTCTGGGTTTTGCTTCTCTCACTTCAGTGATATAATAAATGTGATTGCAGAACACTACAAGGTTGGCCATGGCAATCTGGAGATTCTACTTTTACAGTACATATGTAAAATGAGAAATAGTAACATCAACAGAAAAACGAACTTTACAACTTTGGCCGGGGTGGGAGGGGGGAGACAGGGGGATGAGAAGGGGAAACAAAGGAGGAGCCAACAATGCTTGATAAGAAATGTACTCATTACCTTGCTCATGTAATTACTTTTTTTTGTTTTTTTTTTTGTTTTTTAGGGTCCGGTCATGAAGCCTGAACTCTGGGCCTGGGCGCTGTCCCTCAGCTCTTCAGCTGAGCTACAGCACTACCACTTGAGCTACAGCACTTACTTCCGGCTTTTTTCTTTTTGCTTATGTGGTGCTGAGGAATTGAACCCAGGGCCTCAGGCATGCAAGGCAAGTGCTCTACCACTGAGCTACCTTCCCAGCCCCATTACTCATGTAATTTTAACCCTCTGTATGGTATTTTCACAATAAAAAAAATTGAAAAAAAGAATATTTCAACATACTTTCCATAGTTTCCAGAAAGACAGTGGAAATACAAACAAATTAAGGTTCTAATATTATCTCTAAATACTCTCTCTCTCTCTCTCTCTCAAAACAAAGTTGGAATTTCCTTATTTGTGAGATCAGTAACATCTACCTAACTGATTTGGTTTGAATAATAAAAGAAGTATCTAATAATCAACAAATATCAATTCCCTTCAGACCTATTATGCCATGTAGGTGATATTCCATGTAAGGGATTATGTTTGGAATGTTTTAAACAAGGAAAATGTAGGATCAGAATAATTTTTTAAAAGATTGCTGTGCTGCTACATAGAAGATGGATAAGATGGGCTAATAATGAGAAGCAGTGAGACCAGGTAGGAATTCAATGTTATATAATAATCAAGAGATGGTGAGGAATCAGGCTAAGGCAATCATAATATATTTTGCCTTCTTCTTATGATTTTCTTATGTGATATGCATATAGTGAGTGCAAGAGAGGAGTATAAGAGAAACATTTGTAGTTTCCTAGAATTGTAATTTTCCAAAGGTGATTTTCAATATTGGGCTCTTTATAACCATACTCACTTGTATACTGAACTCTTGCTATTGAAGGCTCTGCATTTTTGTACCCTCCAGGGTCTTGTTTAATAAATCTCACAACATTTTTCAAGTCTAACCCTTATCCACCAACACTTATCATCCTGCTAATCTGATAAACTGAAGAGTATAAATAGGATGAGAGGGCAAAATATTTCCATCAATTATATTTTACATTTTGGAGACTTTATTATTCGAAATATAACAATTCCTTCATATTATTTGTAGTAACTTACATTAGTTAAACAGAGAGGGATTTCATTTTGACATCATGCCCATTATAATATGTGATATACCATTCAGTCTTACCCTCTCTATCACTTTCCCTTCCCTGTTTCCCCCATTCTTCATATTATTATTACACAGTGAAGATGTTGATGGACTTTATTTTTAGAGCAACAGTGTCCTAACATTGCTGCTTTATTTGAGTTACCTAGGAACTTTACCATACTCTCTGTGTCCAGATCCTATTCCGTATTAGTTAGCTCAGTAATTATTTAATGTCTAGATGATGCCAGAATGCATCTATATTTGAGAAGCAGAAATTTACAGAGATTCTCAAGCTTTAATGTACATACAACTTACCTAGGATCTTGTTCAAATGAAGATTCTCAGTCTATTGGTGTAGTGTGAGGCTGGAGATTTACTTTCCTAACACAATTCAGTTGATGCCAATGCTTCTTATCTGATACCACACTTTGTTAGTGCACTACTAATTTCTCTAATATGAAACCATTTTAGGATTTATTTTTTTGGTCATGGTAGAACCCAGGGCCTGGGCACTGTCCCTGAGTTTTTTCACTCAAGGCTAGCACTCTACCACTTTGAGCCACAGCTCTACTTATAGTTTTGGGGTGGTTAGTTGGGGATAAAAGTCTCATGGACTTTTCTGCCTGGGCTGACTTTGAACCCTGATCCTCATATCTCAGCCTCTTAAGTAGCTAGGATTATGGACATAACTCATTTTAGGATATTTTAACTGACCCATAATAAATACTTATAGTATGAAGTAGAATGTGATGCTTCTCCACATGTATGCAATACATATTGATCAGGCCTGAATAATGAGAATTTTCATTTCCTTAAACATTTACCATTGCCTTGCTTGAGAACCTCAGAACTCCTATCTTCTAGTTCTTTATAAAATCTATAATAAATTGTTATGGACCACAATCCTCTTATTTTGTTGTCATAGAACTTAATCCTTTTTCATTTTGGTAGCTGCTGTTCTTTTGCACTGACTTTCTTTTTCTGTTTTTTTTTAAATTTTTTTAAATTGTGAAAATACAGAGGGGTTACAATTACATGGGCAAGATAATGAGTACATTTCTTATCAAGCATTGTTGCCCCCTCCTTTGTTTCCCCTTCCCATCCCATCCTCCCCCGCCCCTCCACCCAATCTTCTCCTCCCCTCCCCCCCCCACCAAAGTTGTAAAGTTCATTTTCGACATAATGACTTGCGACTTGTACATCTCATTGTTGCAGTGGGTCCACCTGTATCCCTATTTAAACAATTTGTTTTTTCCCTTCCCCTCCACAAATTATACCGACATCAAATACAGTATAAGCAGGGGTTATACTGTGGGGGAGGGACATACAAAGCAACAAAGAAATAATCTTATAAATGTGTTAGAAACAATCACATGAAAGAAAAAAACATTTG
>NW_012280834.1:0-4921 GCF_000151885.1 Dipodomys ordii
TTTTTCTTTTTTGCTTATGTGGTGCTGAGGAATCGAACCCAGGGCCTCAGGCATGCAAGGCAAGCGCTCTACCACTGAGCCACCTTCCCAGCCCCCTTATTCGCCATTTTTATCTATGCTCATTTTTTTTTTGTTGTTGTTTGGTTGTGGGGCTTGAACTCTGGTCCTGGGCACTGTCCCTGATTCTTCAGCTCAAGGAGAGCACTCTACCACTTGAGCCACATTGGCACTTCCAGTTTTCTGGTGGTGTATTGGAGATAAGAGTCTCACGGACTTTCCTTGCCCAGGCTGGCTTTGAACCATGATCCTCAGATCTCAGCCTCCTGAGTAGCTAGGATTACAGGTGTGACCCACTGTTACACAGCTCATATTGTCCTTTTAATTGCTTTCTGTGTACCCCAGTCTAGATCTAATCTTCTTGGAGTGCTGGGATTACAGATGTGTACTACCAGGACTGGCTACATTGTCTTACACAGTAGTATTGCTTCTCTAGGGCTGTACATTATTTTTTTCTGTGACTGCCTGTGAGAGTTTTTCATTGGTTGTTGGTCTTCAGGAATTTTATCTCATATGATCAGATATGTGTTTCTTCACAATTAACTTGTAAAGAGGGGTTGAAAGCTTTTCTCCCAAAGTGTTTTAGCAAAATATTTTGGTTGTAATATTGCTTTTCTTCTTTTTAATCTCTGATTATTCACATATCATCATATTTGTCATGCCTCTCACCTCTTTCCTTCTTTCTTTCTTTATTTCTTTCACTTCATTTGCCTTATTTAGAATTTTTATTATTTTCTACCATGTTTACTGTATTTTAAACCATTTATTAAATGCTGTTTTTATTTATTTGCTTTTTAGTGTATTCTAATTTTCTAATTAAATTATCCATGGCATCTTTTATTTTTCTAAACATATTCATAAATTGCTTTCTATCTTATTTCTGATCTGAATCACCCCCAAACCTTGCAGTTTTTTAATAATATTGATTTGATTTTCTCTCATTTGGTGCATTTACTTATACCTAATAATTGTAGACTAGACTCTAGGCATCATTATAAAGAAATGTGGAGATATTTCAGATGGGGTTCAGGCTGCCATTCTTTAGAAGTTTATTTTTGATTTGGGGCAAGCAATTAAGAGTTGTTTAGATTTGAGATGATTCCAGTCTGAATTGAAAATTTTTTTAACAGCAGGTCTATTTCTTTCTGTCTTTCCTTCTAAGATGTAGCCTGTCTGGATTTTAACTAGCAGCCTGAGGTGTCTATCAGGGCCCTGAAGTATAGTTACTCCATTTTCACAAGACTGCCAAAAGTTGTCTTAAGTTTTCTTGTTTCTAAGTTACTGCCTTCTCCTTGAGTTTTGCTCCTCTGTCCTTGCCCCATGAAAAAGGTCTTGAAGAGAAAACTCTGGTCTCAATTGTCTTCTCTGTGGGATGCTTCAAGTCCTGGGTGTCATAGTAACCTCCATTCTTTCAAACACAATTTCTAGAAATTGCCCAGCATTTCTAGTCTTTGTCAAATAGACAATCAGTTTGCAAGAAATATTTCCATTACCAGGAGATTAAATTCTTCATTATTTTATTTTCATTTCCCTCAATTTTCACATTTATTTCACCCGTGCTGACAAGTCAGAATGATACAATTTTTTCCTCCTTTCCAACTCCCATTTTGTGTTAGTTCCTATAAGAGAACTATAACTTCTCTATATTGGCTTTATCTGGATTTACAATTCACTACTCTGTTGATAACAATATGTTTGTCAGTCTTTGTTCATCCCTTTATTAAGAGGCTTCTTGATAATCTCCATAGTAATATAATTCATTTACTAAAACAGTAATTTTGATTATATTTTTTGCTTCTTATATTTTTTATTAACAAGTTTTTTGTATTGTGAAAATACCATACAGAGTTACAATTACATGAGCAAGGTAATGAGTACATTTCTTATCAAGCATTGTTGCCTCCTCCTTTGTTTCCCCTTCCCATTCTTCCAATCTGTCTCCCCCCCCACCCAAAGTTGTAAAGTTTGTTTTTTGACATAATGTCTTGTACATCTCATTTTTGCAATGGGTCCACCTGTATCCCTATTTAAACAATTTGTTTTTTCCCTTCCCCTTCCCAAATTATGCCAACATCAAATACAGTGAAAACAGGGGTTATACAAAGCAACAAAGAATTCATCTTATAAGTATGTTTGAAAAAATAGCAACATCAAATACAGTGAAAGCAGGCTATACCTCCATCAGAAAGAATGACATTGCCCCATTTGTTAGGAAATGGAAAGACTTGGAAAAAATAATATTAAGTGAAGTAAGCCAGGCCCACCGAAACATAGATTCCATGGTTTCCCTTATTTACAATAACTAGTATATGTCTGAGTCAAGCAGAAATGATCAGATAAGTTGATGTTAGGCAAAGTGAACCCCAAGATAAGAACTCAAATGGTTTTTCTTTCTTGCTATTGTTTCTAACATATTTATAATTGATTATATTTTTTACCTAGACAACTGTTTTTTGTTGTTGTTGCTTTGTTACTGTTGGTGGTGTTTTGAGACAGCCTCACTCTGTAGCACATCCTAGCTTCAAACTCAGAATCCTCCTTCCTGAGCTTTCTGTGTGCTGGAATTACAAGTATGTACCACCATTTCAGCGATGAATATCTCCCATACAAAGTAATTTGACAACTTTCTTTTTTCTTTTCTTTTCTTTCTTTCTTTTTTTTTGCCGGTCATGGGGGCCTGAACTCTGGGCCTGGGCGCTGTCCCTCACCTCTTCAGCTCAAGGATAGTGCTCTACCACTTGAGCCACAGCGCCACTTCCAGCTTTTTCTGCTTATGTGGTGCTGAGGAATCGAACCCAGGGCCTCATGCATGCAAGGCAAGCACTCTACCACTGAGCCCCCTTCCCAGCCCCTTTCTTTCTTTCTTTCCTTCTTTTTCTCTTTCTTTCCTTATTTCTCTCTCTCTTTCTTTCTTTTTTCTTTCTTTCTTTGTTCCTTCCTTCCTTTGCTTCATTTCTTTGCTTCCTTCCTTCCTTCCTTCCTTTCTTTCTTTCTTTCTTTTTTGCTTTCTCTCTCTTTCTTCCTTCCTTCCTTTCTTTCTTTCTCTTTCTCTCTTCCTTCCTTCCTTCCTTCTTTTCTTTCTTCCTGCCTTTCTTTCTTTCTTTTTTGCTTTCTCTCTTTCTTCCTTCCTTCCTTCCTTTCTTTCTTTCTTTGTTTCTTTTTTGCTTTCTCTCTTTCTTCCTTCCTTCCTTTCCTTCTTTCTCTCTCTCTCTTTCTCTCTCTTTTTCTTTCTCAATTTCAGTGTTTGAACTCTGGGCTTAGGTGCTGTCCCTCAGCTCTTCAGCTCAAGGCTAGCACTCTACCACTTGTGCCACAGTGCCACTTCAAGGTATCTGGTGGTTAATTGGAGATGAGAGTGTCACAGGCTTTCCTGCCCAGACTGGCTTTGAACCATGATCCTCAGATCTCAGCCTCCTGAGTAGGTAGGATTACAGGTGTGAGCCACTGACTTTTTTTACTTATAGCATTGATTTTTTTATTTCTCTAAGTTTAATTTTATTGTCAAGGTTATGTACAGAGGTGTTTCAATTACATACATAAGGTAATGAGTATATTTCTTATTGAACATTGTTACCTCCACCCTCATTTTTCTCCCACTTTTTCTGCTCCTCAGTTTCTCTCCACAAGTTGTAAAGTTCACTTCCTACATGTTGTCTTGTACCCCTTTGTTCTTTGTCTCACCATTTTGTTGTTCCTCTTCCCTTTCCCAATTCAGATAAATGTATATATAAGGGACAGGGTACCCAAATGAAATACAGTGACAACAGGGGATAAACCAAAGGAGTAAAATATGAAAGCAAAAAGAAATAACCATTGCAACAAGGGTACCCACTGGACAGTGTATTGGAAACAAACTTCTCAACTCTGGGTTGGGTGGGGGGTTAGTGGGGCAACAACAAGAAGAGAAAGAGTAACAATGATCGACAAGTAATGTACTGATTGCCTTACTCATAACTGTAACCCTTCTATACAACATCTTAAAAATAAAATAAAAAAACTTCACACAGTATATATGGCCATATAAGATGATGCTAAATGAAATGAACTCCAAGATATGGTTTTTCTTTGTTGTTATTTTTAATGGAGGACCTTTCTTAACAATGCATGGGTACACATACTTACAGTATTTTCTGCTGTGTAGCTGCCCCAGTTGAAAAACAAATGACGTAATTTAATGCCTGGAGGGAACTGCAAATGGAATTTAGCACTTGTTGTGGTACTTTTCCCTCTGTAGTGTCTGGAAAGGTTTCTCTAGTGACTTATACCAACTGATAAAAAATGGCTACTATTCTAGGAAAGGCACCAGTAGCTATGACATGTTCCTTCTTCTAATAATAGCATCCAGAAGGGAGACTGTACTCGGCTGTTTGACCAACCTGTCTTGACAGCATATTACATAGTGCCTTTGACAGCACCAAAGATTGGAAAATGGAATTGCAACTATCAGGCTGCAAGTTATGTTTTAACATTTAGTTATAAAGGCCATGTCATGCCCTCTGAGATGCAGCAGGGGTATTAGGCCTGACATTTTGAATTTCAAATGCAAATTGGAAAGTCCAACCTCAACTAAGAAAGGACAGTGCTTATAGATTGACTAAGTTCTTATTCAGACATGGCTCCTGGGTTAACACAATCAAGTTTCCCACAGGCCCCTGTTTTACTCTGTCACCCATGTATATGAAGAAAAGTTCCAACTAATTCATCTGTGGTATATCCAAAGAGGATCTCTTGCATTTTTTATCTATAAGTTATCTATAAGATCGATGTCAGTATAACTTGAGGAGGAGATGGGGAAAAATCAGTTGTTTAAAGATACAGGTGGACCTGTTGCAACAATGAGAAGTACAAGTTGTCATGTCCAAAA
>NW_012280835.1:0-1124 GCF_000151885.1 Dipodomys ordii
AAGTGGTAGAGTGCTAGCCTTGAGCTGAAGAGCTGAGGGACAGTGCCCAGGCCCAGAGTTCAGGCCCCACGACCGGGCCAAAAAAAAAAAAAAAGAATATGAGCTCAAATCTCAGTAACTTTTTTTTTTTGATGGAATTGCTCTTTTCTTTTAAATTTTATTTTATTGTAAAGATACTGTACAGAGGGGTTACAGTTACATGAGTAAGGCAATGAGTACATTGCTTATAATCTCTGTGACTAAGGTTCTTGGCCTTTAACAGCATGCAAGTTCATACACACTATCCCATGTAAGTTAAAAAACAAACAAAAAGCCTCAAAATAATTACGGCTCACAGACTTGAAGTATTGAAGCATCAAAGTCAGAATGTACCATGATTTGGGGGCCAACTTAAAAATATTTACATCATCTGTGAACTACTTCCAAATCAGAACTCTTTATTCACATTCTGCAAACACTTTTTTCCTCTGCTCTTGAATGACTCAAGGGCAGGACTTCCTTTTATTCATATTTTTTTGTCCAAGTACAACATACTTCTGGAAAAGTGAAGAAGTAAGCTGATAGCTGAGAGAACTAGCCCAAAGTAGACACACCCACAAAACCATCATCCACTGTAAGAAATGGAAGATTAGCAGCATCCCTGAAGCTTCCCTGTGTCCTTTCTCTCCTTCCCAAATGTTACCTTTATCCTGATTTCTACCACTGCTGATTAGTTTTGTCATTCTCTGAATTTTATATAAATGGAATCACTTAGCATGAATTATTTTGAATCTGTTACTTTTTGCCTAACACTATCTTTGTGAGATTTGTCAAAGATGTAATCATAAGTTACAGATTCATTTTCATCGTTTTTATAGTATTCTATTACATACGTAAACCACAACTTCTATTGCTGATGAGTATTTGTTTTTCTAGTTTAGCTATTATGAATATTATAAATATTCTTGTACATGTCTTGTGGTACATGCACATGCCTTTCTTGCAGGGTTTATCATAATTAAGAGCAAATGGCCAAGCCTGGGGCTAGTGGCTCACGCCTGTAATCCTAGCTACTCAGGAGGCTGAGATCTGAGGATCGCGGTTCAAAGCCAGCCCGGGCAGGAAAGACCCTGAGACTCCTATCT
>NW_012280836.1:0-1978 GCF_000151885.1 Dipodomys ordii
TTCCTTCCTTCCTTCCTTCCTTCCTTCCTTCCTTCCTTCCCTCCTTCCTTCCCTCCTTCTTTTTCTTTCCTTTCTATGCCAGTACTGAGCTTGAACTCAGAACTTTTCACTTTTGTTTGCCTTTTTGGTAAAAGGATAGCACTCTACCATTTGAACACAACTCCACTTTTTTTTTTTCATTTTGCTAGTTCGTTAGAGATAAGAGTTTTATGACTTATCTGCCTGGGCTGATTTCAATCTTTGATCCTCAGATCTTAGCCTCCTGAACATCTAGGATTACAGGCATGAGCTACCAGCACCTGGCTCTTAAGTTCAGTTTCTTATTGCTGAAGCACCCTCTCTTGGTTGGCACTGTCAGCCCTTTTTCAAAGCAACAACAAAATTATTGAGATGCATAAGGAGATTAAATATAGGTGCATTTTATTTATTGATATTTACTGTGTGTGAAATTAAAGCAGAGTCTAATTGTTTAAAAATGAGAAACTAGTCATGTGCTAACTGGATATTGTTTATTAAAATATTTTCCAAGCCAAGCACAGAAGCTCATGCCTGTAATCCTATCTACTTAGGAAGTAGAAATTGGAAGGATTGTGCTGTGAAGCCACAACCCAAGGTTGAGAGACCTCAGCTAAATCAAAAGCTGGCCTCAGTGGCTATGCTTGTCATTCTCGTCCTGTGGAAAGTGTAAATAGGCAGATCTTAGTTCGGGTTTGTCTGGGTATATGCATAAAACCCTATTTGAAAAATAACAAAGGCAATAAGGACTGTAGGCATGGCTTCAAGTTGTCCAGCAAGCACAAGATCTGGGGTTCAAGCCCCAGTATTACTAAAAAGTAAAATAAAAAAAAAACTTCATGAACAACAACAAACAACAAACTTCCCAAACAATAACCATCTATGGAAACCTCAAACTTGGCATAAAGGTGACTCAAAAGGGATCATGGACTTATGGGTACCATATGAACTTGTAAAGAATTTTGGAAACGAAGAACAAACGAGCTGATGGCCGGATGAAGGATGAGAGGGAAGGACATCATAACTGAGCCGTAGATATTTATTTTAAGACTATCAAAGAGTCTTGGTGCTGATTGAATTGTCTGTTCATGTAGCATCCTTTATCCCCGGCAACAGCTATTTTCTAATGCATGCTTGGTATAACTCATATCCCCATAATGGTTTAGGGATGTCTTCTAAATACTTCTCCTTTTATAAATGCGTGTGTGAATAACGCATACCTACCATTTTTCAGATGACCAGGCAGAGAGACGATATGGAAATAAGAAGACGATATGACACCATGATGGTCAGGGTTTGTATTTGCATTTAATTTCTCCCCTCTCTCTCCACCCCAAGACCAGTGAGGAGCTGGCATCCTCAGAGTGGGAAAGCGACAGTGCCACACCCTGGCAGTCTGTCCCTCGGTCTCCTGGTCCTGTGTCCTGCTTCTTCTTTCCTTCTACCCACCTTGATTTAAATCTCAAATTACTCACCTCAGCCCAGTCATGAGGATTCCACCTTTCAAAAGACGTTAAATGTGTTTGGTATGCCTTCCCCCCCCTAAAACAGCAGAGTGTCTGAGTGTGGGGGGGGAGGAGATCTTAGCTATCAAACCAAGGCAAACTCCTGCCCTTTGAGACTGACCATTTTACCTCCGGGGTTCCCGTCTCAGGGGAAGGAGGAAGGGGGTCCACGTCTGAGGATGGACACATGCATGACCACATCGGTTCTCTCCGTATGACAGAAAAGCCTGCGAACTCCCAGGGGTTACTCTCTGGTCCCGTGGGCTTCTCCGAGCAAAGCTACCGTCCCTGTGATCCCTTCGAAGCCAGAGGAGCCCACTGTTCCTCCCCCTGCCGCGCCACCCGAAAAAGTGAAAAAGGCCAAAACCACAAAACGAGTCAAAATACAAGAGCCAGAGCCTCCACGCGCGCAGCCTCCGCGCGCGCAGCCTCCGCGCGCGCAGCCTCCGCGCGCGCAG
>NW_012280837.1:0-5584 GCF_000151885.1 Dipodomys ordii
ACCTATGTTTCTTTGGGCTTGGCTTACTTCACTTAATATAATTTTTTCCAAGTTTTTCCATTTCCTAACAAATGGGGCAATGTCATTCTTTCTGATGGAAGTGCCCCTAGTTTAAACAGACACAGACAAGTTAATACCTCTTCTGAAACTCTTAGCTATTAGAAAAATGACAGAAATCTACCTCTGGTCTTTATGATGTATCTGCTTGATAATGTCTCTATAATGTAGGCATAACTAGTAATATACTGCTGTCTAACCAATTACTCCAAACTTAGTAGCACACACAATGAAAACTCTTATCTCCCGGTCTCGGTAGGTCAGGAATTCAAGTGTGATTTTGCCACCCATCTACGGCTCAGGGTCCCTTACATACTGCAAACATCTCAGGACTGAATTGAGAGTAACAGATCCACACTCAAGCTCCCCAGATAGAGGTTGGCTGGTATTGGTTTCCATACCTCCCTAGGTCAGTTCACTCAGCAGCTAGCTGTTTCCACCTTCATGAAAAAAGGAGTGGCATTCTTTTCATGACTTAATCCCATCAGTGATGTCATTTACTCTGCCTTAGTCTGTTGCTAAGAAGCAAGTCCTTAGGTCTGTCCAATACTACAAAGGAGAGGATTATGTAAGATTATGAACACCTGGGTATGGATTCCTAGACCAATGTCATCTATTATTGCTTACATGCAGTTGTATCTGTATTGTTCCATCCTGTTTATGGCATTCTAGCTCAAGAACCTGCAATTCTCTGAGTGTTTTTTCTGCTCACAAGAGTTGGCCTGCCTGACATCCAGAACACACCCAAAGTGCTTGAAAGTTAATACCCTTAGGAGTGAATCTTAGTCAGTAAAGGTTGGCATATGACTTTGAGGTCGAATCTACACTACTGCTCTATGAATGGCTAGAGTTCCAACTGACACCTGTGGAAATCTGGTTGAGAAAGTCCTTTTCTTTACTTCTACCTGATATATTTCACTTTCTTTCTACTAGTGCTTCCTGAAATTATCTAGAAAGCTATTTGACTCTAATCCTTGTTTCAGAACTGTCTATAAGGAAGCTAAGAAATTAGTAATATTAAATGGGAAAAATTCAGACATTGAAACCCAAAAGGAAAAACTGAAAACCAAAGCAACTAGTTCTCATCCCATTATATCTACTTTTAGATGTTAAGTGAGAGGAATATGAAACCTATCTGTGTCCCCTGGGCTATATTAAGAGCTATAAACGCTTTATAGCAAATAAAGAGACAGAAAACTAAAAGGTGCCTAGCAAAAGGAAGTCACAAAATCACTTATTGTCTCTGTGTTTTAGGTAGCCCTAGATGAAATCTTACCTACCCAGGACCATAATCTAAGGATTAGGAGTTTCTGATGACAAGACCACACATAATCTCCCAGTTCAGAATATGTAATAGTAAATAAGCAAAACCATTTTGAATCCTTTATTCCTATTTCCTGCATAGGGAGCAGGAAATGCTCCTTTCTTTCAATTCTCCGTATTATATCCTGCTACACGGAAGTAAATCTTTGCTGAAACTTCCATTGTGTGAGACTTTCCTTTTTTCTTTTTGTTTTGTGAAGTGCTTTCAAGTTCATATCACACATGTATCTCCAAGACCTGTGATTTGAACTGCGAAGCTAATAAAACTGTTATCCCTCATCTAATGACTGTCATATCTGTAAACTAAAAAGAGTATAAATAAATATAAATTAAAAACCCTTTCACAACAACTACCAAACAATCCTAGCAGCATAACATAAAAGTCCTTTCTACAAAAATCTTTGCTTGTGTCACCCTAGCTGTCATTAGAACTGGAATTATCACAGTGACATAAGAAACATCAGACAGGCTCTTTGTGGAATGGACCATGTCTGCTTTCTCCCACTAGACTCAAAATGGCTGAAAGGGTTTTCCTTAAGAGTTTTGAAAGCACTGACCCTGGAAGTAAGGTGGAAAGAGAGATGTTTCAGTCGGAAGAGAGAAGCTTTTGGAAGTGACAGAGCAGAGCCTTGGCTATTGTGAAATTGCTTTTTAAGTGTATGCTTGGTGTCATTACAAAAGACTGTGTGTGCATATCTGTGGAGCCTGACATTCAGGACCAGTTCTGCCTCCTTTAGAAAGCACTTCAAATATTGAAAAAGAAGCACAAAAGCAAGGAAGTTATTTGTGGCTCTTGCTGAGAGAAGTGACATTCCATTTTAAGAAAAACAGCATCTTTGAAGTGGGACAAAATTTGGATTCGAAGCATGACTGAATCACATTTCTACCTGCAGGGCTTTAGCAATGCACTTCCAGTTGCTGACCCTTAGTTTCCTCAGGTATAAAGCAGTGGCACTTCTCAGGGTTGAGAGTTCAACAAAGAATATGCAGAGATGCATATTTCCTTCCATGGGGGAAGCTGCCTCTTCAGACTTTAATACATTAGAAGTGATTTCAACTCAACTGTGAAATGCCATCCTCCATGTGGCCAGTTGTATTGGAGCTATTGCCTTGGAAAGATTTTAAATAGTCTAGGAACGATTCGCTTGGCTCATTTTGTTAAGAATGACTCCAGAATACATAATGGAAGAAAGTCTTTGTGTTGTCTTCTAAAGTTTCTGATTTATAGTGATGAGTACAAGAATACTTGTTTGCTTACTATTAATCATTTCAAGCCAGTTTTAACTACAGGGATTTAGACTGATCCCTGTACCTGTCTGTCCCCATTCCAATTTCCTCTGATAATGACATCATAGTCTTCTTTTGAGGACTCATTTCTCCCTAAAAGCAGACCATTGATTAAAGTGGAGTTTACTCCATGCCATTCCCTTTGGGCTACGAGATGGCCCAGGCTAAGGTCACCACAATTAGTATATAGATGTTCAATAAGAGACATCACTCAATACGTGACATGTCTATGGATTCTGCTAGAGGATTCTCTAAGCAAAGGGCAAAGGTCAGCTGCTAATGAATACTTATATTCTTATATACTTATATACTTATAGCAGATAAGTTTTTGGAACTAGCTATATTGGTCTGAGAGTTCTTTAATATATAAGTTTTATGAATATCCAAATTATTTTGTTATTGTTATATTGTAGTATTTTTTAACAATTTTAGTTTTATTTGCTTAAAACAAAAATTAGTGTCTAATATTTCACTGATAATATACTATCTAACATTTGTTAAACAACTATTGTGTATAGGTGTTATTCTAAACACCTTGTAATAATTATTATTTCATTTAATCTGTAAAATAACCTATGGAGCCAGGAGTGGGTGGCTCAGGATTGTTATCCTAGCTGCTTAGGAGACTGGGATCTGAGGATCATGGTCTGCCTGAGCCAGAAAGTGTTTGATTATCTTATCTCCAATTAACCACCTCCAAAAAGCCAGAAGTAGAATTGGTGGAGTTGTGGCTTAAGTGATAGAATTCTAGCCTTGAGCAAAAAAGCTCAGGGACAGCATTTTGGGCCCTGAGTTCAAGCCCCAGAACCAACACACACACACACACACACACACACACACACACACACACACAGATAACCTGTAGAGTAGAAACTATTTTCAACCCCATCTCATAGGTGAGAGAAGGAAGGCAAGATATTTTAAAAGCAAACTAGCTGTGTCTATAGAGCTAATAAGTGGTAGTGGAAATTTGAACCCTAATCTGTCTGATTTTTGTGCCATTTATCTCATCATTAGGACTACTCAAAGGAGGAAATGCTTACACAGAATGGATAAGAAATGTTTGAAATACGCATGTGTTTATTCAGATTATAAAGAATGACTCCAAACCACATCCTTTTCCATTCTAGCTACAATTCTTATCATCTTCTGCATTCTTTATCTGAAGTGGTCTTATAACAAAAACCTGGCGAACAGCATTTGAATGTTGACAACCAGAGGCTTTGATACACATAGTAGTAGAGACCTAATGACCAAAGACTGTCCTTGCACTGTAGCCAAGGTAAAGCAGGTAGGAGGATGGAGGCAGAGTAGTTATAAGAAGATGTGGGCAGCTTGTTGAATTTTAGATCTTTCAAAGCATTTACTTTACATTATTTGGACTGACTGAAATGAAAGGTTAGAGGTTCCTGAGAGTTGACTCCTCATGCCTATCACCCTACTATAGATTAATTGAGCTCCATTTGGTTGATGGTCTGTATCAAATGTCTCTGTGTTGGCTAACAGCCTCCAAAAGATCTGTTCATTTTTACAACGTTTCGGTGAGTCATTCCACACACATTACTGGCACCGGCTCTCTTGAGGAAAGATAGAGAAGGAGGGAGGTTTCATGGGCTTGGAAGTTTACTGGTAAGCTGGAAGCCATGAGTAGACTTTTTCTGTTGTTATTTTTCTTTCTTCTTTTTTCTTTCTTTCAGTTTTTGGTGTGCCAATCCAGGAGCTTGCATACTCAGGGCCTGGATGCTGACCCTGACTCTATCACTTGAACCACAGCTCTACTTCAGCTGTTTTGGAAGTTCATTGGAAATAAGAGTCTCAATGATTTTCTTGCCCTGGTTGGCTTTAATTACAATCCTCAGATCTTGGCATCCTGAGTAGCTAGGATTTACAGGTGTGAGCTACCAGCACTCAGCCATAAGAGTTCAAATAGGTTGGTTTTCATTCTTGAGTTCCATGTGTTGTACATTGCACACTTGGAAGAATGAAACAAATAATACAGTCTCTAGAAGCCAAAGAAAATAGTCAAAAAATAAATCTGGCCAAATACTTGTAAGTGTGTACATGCATGCATACACACAGTCACACACATACACACAGGGTTCTGTTGTGGACAGCTCTAGGCTTTAATTACAGCTGAGCTTTGTGTGGTATGAATTTATGACACGCTTGTATACTAAAACTCTTCCTCCAAATTTGTATGATCTTTACTCTTAATGCACTTAAGTGAACATGAAATTAGAAATTACCTAGCCTCTCTTACCTATAATGTCCTAACCTATAAAATAGTATAATTGTACTCCATAGGATTATTCTGGGATTGAATGATGCATTATTAGGTTTGATAATTACTACTTGTAACAATTATTCTTTTCAATTTTACAAATATTTTCATATACTGCACACAAAACATGTTGTATGGTTTCTAAAACAGTGCCCTGTAGATGAATATATGTTGTTATTAGCAAGTTAAATAATAGAAATTGCTATTTTTTAAACTAGCAAAATGGCAGTTTCACATAGTCATGGTTTTATTGTTTCCAACAAGTAACTACAACTGTCATCAAATCTTATGTCTAGTAACCCAATAGCCTAGATGTTTTATTTTTCTCTTTGGAACCATAGAAATGAGATTAATTGCTACTTTCTCCTCTAGGGCTTCGGGCAATGATTGATTGAACTTCACAAGACTCTCTAATTAATTCACTAGGTTTCCTTAAATTTCTGTGAGTTTAAGAAGCCCTGTTTCCCTCCTAGTGTTTGTTTGTTTGTTTGTTTTTTGGGGTCCGTTCGTGGGGCCTGAACTCTGGGCCTGGGCGCTGTCGCTCAGCTCTTCAGCTCAAGGCTAGCGCTCTATCACTTGAGCCACAGCGCCACTTCCGGCTTTTTTCTTTTTGCTTATGTGGTGCTGAGGAATCGA
>NW_012280838.1:0-1138 GCF_000151885.1 Dipodomys ordii
CTTCCTTCCTTCCTTCCTTCCTTCCTTCCTTCCTTCCTTCCTTCCTCCCTCCCTCCCTCCCTCCCTTCCCCCCTCTCTCTTTTCTGATTTCCCATTCCATTCCTCCTTCCTACCCCTGCCCCCCTGCTGCCCCTCAGTACTAGGGCTTGAACTCAGAGCCTGAATGCTGTTTCTTTACCATTTGAGCTACGGTGCCACTTCTGGCTTTTTGCTGTTTAATTGAAGATGAGTCTCACAAACTTCTACCTGGGCTGGCTTCAAACAATCATTCCCATAGCCCTGCTTCCTAAGTAGCTAGGATTACAGATATGAGCCTCAGGTGCTCAGCTTGGCTGAATTTTTGTTAACCTCTTTCACTATCTTTCAAAGATTCCTTCTGGTTTCTGCTCTTCCTATCACTGTCACAATATTGTGTTTCTCACTCTTGGTTTATAATTCCTTTCTTTGATTATCTTTTTCTGGAACAGAGTACCAAAACTCTATATCTGAATCTATAAGAGGAGTAAAAGAAGAATCATTGACTATTATAGTGATCTTATCATTGTCATTCCACTATCCCAAAAGGCAACCATTACTTATAAACAAACAAACAATGCTTTTTTAAAAATAGAATAATGGAACCCATAAAGATTGTTTTTAGAAAGGGGGTATAGGAAACAATAATAAGGATGAATATGATCAAAGCACATTTTATGTGTGCATGGAAACGTTATAATAAAACTCCTTTGTACAATTAACACACCCTAATTAAAATAAAAGAGAATGTAGTATATGTAAATCCCACTTAGAAGTATGGGCATTTGGACATTTCAGTAATGGCTTCCCCAAGAGAGTACACTGGAGCCATACCTCCACTTCTAGCTTTTTGCAGGTTAATTGGAAATAAAAATCACATGGACTTTTCTTCCTGGGCTGGTTTTGAACCACAATCCTGTGGACAAGCTAGGATTACAAGCATGAGCAATCAATACCTGGCTATGTGCTTGATTTTTCTGGGGGGGGGGAGGGGGTCCAGTCATGGGGCCTGAACTCTGGGCCTGGGTGCTGTCCCTCAGCTCTTCAGCTCAAGGCTAGCACTCTACCACTTGAGCCACAGCGCCACTTTCGGCTTTTTTTTCTTTTTCTTTTCCTTTTTTTT
>NW_012280839.1:0-1407 GCF_000151885.1 Dipodomys ordii
TCGTCGTCGGCCCCTCCCCCCGCCCGCGGCAATCAATGGAAAAATGGCGGCTGCCGCTCTCGCGAGAATTCGGTCGTTCGGGCTTCCAGCCGGGCGCCTCGCGCCTCAGGTGCGCAGGCAGTTGCCGCTCGCTCCGGGTCGCCTCGCCGCTTACTCAGCCTTGAGGTGTGCAGCGCTGGGTGAGAGGCCGTACGAGTGCTTTTCACGGGAGGAGAGCTGCCGCTGCCATCCTGGGATTGCCGCCGCCCGCAGGGACAGGACCGGGCCGGAGCGTCCTTCATGACCGCTCCCGCTCCACACTCGCGCTGCCTAGCGGGAAAACGCGGTCGTAAAGCCCGGCGTTGGACTCCCTCTCCCCGGCTCTCCTCACGTCCTGTGAGCAGCGCCCCTCTTCCAACGCCTTTTGTCTCTTTCTGGTGAGGAAAGCACCGCGGGCCACCTCCCGGCTCCAGTCTCAAGGCTCCACAGTCCTTCCCGCTGAGAAAGGACGGCTTCTTGCGTGTCCCCCTCGGGCTCCTCAGTCTGCCTGCCTTTCCTTGCTCACGGCTCCACCCTTCCCTGCTCCTTCCCACGGGGCCTCGGTGCCCCTCTCCCGCTCCTGCGGGGGACCTGGCCTGCGGGTCCCTGACGCCCGCCCCACCGCCGGGAAGCAGGGCACCTCCTTCCTGGAACCCTGCTGCCCGCAGCCAGGCCCAGGCCTTGCGGCAGGTCCACCGTGTGGTGCACCCTAGACTCTTCTTTGGAAAAAAGTTTCTAGAGAACTCGTAAGAAAACGTCATGGACGTTGTACTAAAACTTTGCAATCATTTTTCCTAGTCCTTCCACGGTGAAAACTCCATGGGGTGTCTTTAGTGAAGACTTCCATGGATACAGTCATTTACGGCATGCTGAGATAATCCAGCTGTGAGCCTAACTCTTAACGAGCATCCACGGTTTCTGTGGTCTGTGTTCTCCTTTTAAAATATTGTGCTGTTAACAAAACAACAACAACAAACAAACCTGATGCCTGTAATGCTTAGCTACACAGGAGGCTGAGGACTGAGATTCAAAGCCAGCCCAAGTCTGTGAAACTCTCATCTCCAATTAACCAACAAAGAAGGCTGGAAGTGGAGCTGTGACTCCAGTGTTAGAATGTTAGCCTTGAGCACAAAAGCTCGGGGACAGCAGGTGAGCCAAGTTCAAGCTCCGGGACAGGCACAAAGAAAAACATTTAAGATAAATGAATTTTTTTATTGGTGGCATTAAAAAAAATCCCTGTATGTGTGGTTGTGACAATGAAATACTCTCCTCTTAACTAATAAAAAAGAAAAAATAATTTGGGGGCTGGGAAGGTGGCTCAGTGGTAGAGTGCTTGCCTTGCATGCATGAGGCCCTGGGTTCAATTCCTCAGCACCACATAAGCAGAAA
>NW_012280840.1:0-4153 GCF_000151885.1 Dipodomys ordii
CATGAGGTCCTCAGCACCACATAAAGCAGAAAAAGACGGAAGTGGTGCTGTGGCTCTAGTGGTAGAGCGCTAGCCTTGAGCTGAAGAGCTCAGCACCCAGGCCCAGAGTTCAGGCTCCACAACCAGTATTTAAAAAAAAAAAAGTACAAATCAGAAACTATATAGCTGAAATGGGTGAATGTTAGTAATGACAAAGTGCATTTCTAGACTCAAATCTGTGTGTGGTATAGCTTTTGGTTTGTCTCTTCAAAACTTTTTTCTACCATTAATTATTCTTGGCTATGGCCTAGTGCCACATAATCCAGAAAGGCCACAAGGAACACTCATTTGTCATTTGTCCATTCTTCCATTCATTTATTCATATAACTGCCAACAAATATGCTGAGCATCTTCTACAGGCAAAATTATTTCAAAATGTTCATGTGTGATTAGCAATGTGAATAGTCACTGACAAAGGCTACTCTAAACTTTGGCTGATTTACCAGGAGATTCAACTACTACATAGTTTGTCGAAGTAATCTTAAATACCTGCTTTCAAATGCTAAAATCTGGGCTCCTGGTAAAAGAACTATAACATTGCCTTTTGAAATTGTTATCTTTTGGGTATCAGTTTTATTTAGAACCAGTAACATTATTTTAGTCATTTTCAGGTTACAAATCTTAGGTAATACACTCTTCTCTCACTTTTTGCTAGTTTCATTCCTCATGCTTACCTATTCCTTTTCATCGCTTCCAATACATAAAGGCTTTTATTCGGTTGTGGCAATAAGGGAAGTTTAAAAAATGCAAATGAGCAGTAGGTAGATTGTACAAGC
The DNA here is from genome assembly GCF_000151885.1 of Dipodomys ordii. Lineage (NCBI taxonomy): Eukaryota > Metazoa > Chordata > Mammalia > Rodentia > Heteromyidae > Dipodomys > Dipodomys ordii. The sequence continues at coordinate 816 of NW_012280840.1, forward strand.
TAATAAAGAGAGCACTGCCAAATATATGTTTTTAATGTTCTCAGTTCAATAGTCACACTGACTAGTAGAATAAAAGGCTCATGTAGGAGTGATTTTTCAGTGGCTTTAAACCTGAAGCCTTTGCTTTTCCTTCCACACATTTTGGGGGGGAAAAAACCAGTATGTGCGATCTAAATCTAGATCTGCCTTGTATAGCATTTTACAATGAGGCATTATTGACATCTGAAAAGGACAATCCTTTATTGTGCAACACAGTTCTGTGTATTGAGGAGGAAAGAGTCATTACTATTCCTAACCTTTATCCATAATATCATGGCTCCCCTCCAGTCACTGTGACAAACTAAATACTTCCACATAACAACAAAGGTCCCTCAAAGAGGTAGTGTTACTCTAGATGAAACTAATCTAGTGGAATTATGCTAGTTATATGTCCTAAATATAATTGTGAGGCAAGAAGAGTCAACGAAGAGAAACTAAGTTGCTTCTGAAAAATGTATTTGTGGTCTATTTCCACTTCAAATATCAACTATAATCTTCCTTTATTATTGGGAACTTTGGTAGAAATTTTTTTTAAAAAAAAACCCTATAGTTGCCTCTAAGTTCTATAAGCCTTAAGAGGAAGTAGGGCACTACGAAATTCATGTTCTTCAATAATGATGCTCCATCTTTTTTTCTTCATGACACACACCACTACTATGCTTTCTCCCCAGGAATTTTAGTACTCAGACTACAGCAGTACAGTGGCTCAGCGCATTTACAAGAGTGTCCACACTTGACATTCTTCCTGTAGGTAGCCTTCAGGCCAGAATGCTTCAGGATACCTGCCTTAACTGTATCTCTTACATACCAATAAAGCAAAGCTCTTGAATCCCAGTTTAAAAAAAACAAACAACAACAACAAAACCAAAAAAAACCCATTCTGTTTACAATAGATCCCAGTTTTCAGTTCACAATAAATTCCAGTTTTCCAATATGCTGTTTCTCAACTAAGGGTGAGTTGGTTTTCTCTTTCTCACTCTCCTTTATATGCCATTCAGGATGCCACCAAGCTGGCATTCTGATGACAGCAGGAAGTCTTCAATTTGTACTTTACACTCTGATCCAAAGGTGGCAGTATCTGTGGCATTTCAGAGCAGTACATAGCACACTGTCAAGAATACACAACTGCCATCCTTTCATAAACATTACTTCTAATGGTGGTTATGATGAATAAACTTCAGGGTTCACATGTGCAGAGTAATATTGACAAATACATACTATTTCATTGGATATTTTAGATTTGCTTCTAGGAATGTTGAGTTTTGGAAAATTGTAGTGAACAATCAGGACCTTCTCACATCATAGGAACTCAGAAGGCAACACAAGTTTGATGTAAAAGCTTGGTTCAAAGTGCTGGATTAAGTCCCTCCCACCCCTTTATCCTTTGGGTTGGCCACACATCCTGGTTTAGCCTGGTTTAGTTAGTCATATCTAGCCTTTCCATGTAACTGTCAGAAGCCCTCACTTTCACTCTCAAAAATGTGATACATTTGCTGGTCGCCAGTGGCTCACACCTGTAATCCTAGCTACTCAGGAGGCTGAGATCTGAGGGTCATGTTCTGAAGCCAGCCCAGGCAGGATAGTCATAACACTCATATCTCCAATAAATTACACAAAAAAGTCAGAAGTGGTGCTGTGGCTCAAGTGGTACAGCACTCACCTTGAGCTAAAGAAGCTCAAGGACAGCGCCCAGGCCAAGTTCAAGCCCCAGGACCGGCCAAAAAAAAAAAAAAAGTGATGTTATTTAGTCACCCTTGTTATTCTCAGAGTCATTGGGAAAGAATTGACAAGGGAACCCTTAAGACCTAAAAATCTAATTTTTAGAGAAAACACCCCAATCAAGTCTTTTGAATATCTGTTAGCAATATAATAATAAACATAATGATTCTTTCATATGTACTCAAGGCAGAGATGGTCTGAGGCCCTGGGCTTTATTTCCAGCTATGCAAAAATATAGATTACCAGCCCTGCAAAAATATACATATAAAAGATAGACTCTAGATCAAAAATCACCAAACACATACACACACAAAAACTCATCCACTATATGGATACTCTTCTCTTTAGGGAATAAGGAAAACGATATAATTGTTGCTCTTGAAGACCCTTCCCCTTTATCCTTACAATTTGATGGGGGGAAAAAAGAAATTAGAGTAATTAGCTTTCCTGAATGTTCTAGTTTTCAACCTGGAAAAAATAATGAATTGCTCTCGAAATTAGTTTCATCTTGTGAAACATCTTTATGACACTATTTCTCTCCCAGATTGATTCTGTTCAATGGTCTGTTCCTTTATTGCCTCATACATGCCAAATGTAGGGTATGAGTAAATGAGATACTAGCAAAGAGATATTTAACACAAAGCACACAGTGAAGCTGACAATCCTATTTTGCATTTAAAGTATTATTTAAATTATCAACCCTGAGAGATGTATGGCCTCCAAAGAGAGACCCTTAGCAACTACAGATGGGAGAGAGGTACAAGTTGAATCATGATAACTGAGAAGCCATTGGGCCTATAAACAATAGGAGGAAAGAAATGGAGGCAGAGAACAAAGGCATGAAGAAGTGATATTCATAGGATGTTTCTGGAAATATAAGTGAGGTGATAAACACATTTCAGAGTAGGGAAGAGATAATAAGAAAAACAGAGTGTTGGATGGAAATCAAACAATAATATATCCAGCGAAGAATGTGGGATTGTTCTTCAGGCAAATGTGAAGCAGTTGAAAAGCAGTAGTGGGCAAGAGATAGATAAAATCATGAAATAAAAATTACAAACACATATTATATTATGAAGTAATTCTGTTTACTTTTCCATTTCTGGTTTCAAGCTCTGGGTATTGAAACACTAGATTATTTGCACAATTATGGTCATGAGTAAGTAGGAACGGTTTAGCCTTTCATTTCACCTTTGAAAAGCAAGTTTACTTAGCAATGCATTCTTCTCACATGCCTTAGTCTTGGCCAAGAACGGTCCTTAAATAAACAACTAACCATGACAATATAGCCATACCGTGAATTTAAATTTTTGTTCCTGAAGCAGAAAGTTGCCCTGGTTAAAATACACAGTGAGTAGATTATGGAAAATTAATGACAGTAAGGTGGACCCTTTTAGCATGCAATGCAGTGGCTGAGTTAAGTCCACAGAAGCTATATAAGAGACTGTCTCTTGGACTTCAGTTGAAACAGTCTTAGAGATATAAAAAAGAAGAGGAAGTAGAATTAGAAATGTGCCTTACCAGAAGATCAGGTGCAATTTAGTTTTTGCCTGTGCTTCATCACCTACCACAGACTTACA
>NW_012280841.1:0-2508 GCF_000151885.1 Dipodomys ordii
CTTTACAACTTTGGTAGGGGGCGGGGAGGAGAGTTGGGTGGGGGGGCGGGGGGAGGATGGGATGGGATGGGAAGGGGAAACAAAGGAGGAGACTACAATGCTTGATAAGAAATGTACTCATTATCTTGCCCATGTAATTGTAACCCCTCTGTACAGTATTTTCACAATAAAAAAATAGCAAAAAAGAAAAAGAAAAACGAACTTTACACCTTTGGCATGGTGGCGGGGAGGCAGGGATATGGGAAGCGTTGGTAAGGAGAAACAAAGGAGGAGGCAACAATGCTTGATAAGAAATGTACTCATTACCTTGCTCATGTAATTGTAACTCCTTTGTACGGTATTTTCACAATAAAAAAAAGAAAAGAAAAGAAAAAAATACACAGTTAGAAAAAATATTTTTATTGTTATTATAAAAGTGATATACAGAGAAATTACAGTTACATAAGTCAGGTAATGAGAACATTTCTTTTTGGACAATGTCACCCCTTCCTTCTTTCTCACAGTCTTTCCCTCCTGTCTCCATCTACAAGTTGTGTAGTTCATTTTCAACATAGAATGTTTAGTGAGAATCACAGCTGCTACAAACCTAGTCTTAAAAAACAAAAACAAAACAAAAAACATATACCAGGCATTAAGGAAAAAATCCAAAATTGGAGATGAACATGTTATTTTTAGAAGTTAATCATTGTATATTTCCTGATAATATACTTCCTACTCATGATGGTAAGTGAGTACGTCAAAGGGCAGGGAAGGGGTTTTCAACTATGATTCCCTTGTTTGGGTTGGAACATTAGGTTGCTTGTGACAGATTGCTAGTATCTGGCATAAGGTTTGATGAAGTTTATTGTTGTAGCTAATTCTCATGCCATATTATCATACCATAGTGTCATGCCAGATATTGTCCTATAGAACAATATTGTCTTCTCATTCATCTTCACAATTCTGTGAAGTAAGGACTATTTTGGGCTCCACATCTAAATAAACTAAGGCCAAGGAACATTAAGTTATTCACATCATCTAGCTAGTAAGGGATATTAGCTAAATCTTAAGATCTGAAAACCAGCCATAACAATAAAAAGCCTAATGTCCCAGACCTGTGACACAGCCAAGCCCTTATCATGCAGTACTTTGGAATTAATATATGTCTTTGGCTTTCTCTCACAGCCTGTGAGGTACTAGACGAAGAAATCACTCTTGCTCAGTTTTGTAGCCTAAGATCTCAATATAAGGATGGACAATTAAAAGATTCATAATTGAATTTAAGGCAGTGTGCATGGAGTATAAAGGAAAGAAGCCAAGATGGAAAATTATGTTAGTGAAACTCAAGAATGGCCAATGGAGAGAGGGAGGAGTCTCTATCCACCCACCCACATAGCTCACATAGTCCTACTATGTGTCAAGTCTGTCCCTCCAGTGGTGATGGATGGACCAGATTCACACAGCTTGAAAAAGCTAGCTGTTTGGATCATTCTAGCTACCTCTCCTACCACCTCTCACCCCATCCTGATTCTGTGGTTACAGAGAAACCTGACTGTAATTTGACTCTCACATAGACTCACATAGGTATTAAATATTCTGCATCATGTACTTCTTATTAAAGAAAAGTAACGAGGAATTTGGTTAATAAAACCCACTATTGTGTGTGTGTGTGTGTGTGTGTGTGTGTGTGTGTGCATGTGCTTAAATTTAGGACTTGGCACTGTCCCTGAGCATTTTTGCTCAAGGCTAGCACTCTATCACTTGAGCCATAGCTCCACTTCTTGCTTTTTTGGTGCTTAATTGGAGATAAGGATCTCATAGTCTTTCCTGTCTGGGCTAGCTTTCAACCAAGATCCTCAGAGCTCAGCCTCCTTAGTAAATAGGATTATAGGTATGAGCCACCAGCATCCAGCAGAACCCACTTTTTTAGTTAAAGTCTGATTTTGCTGATTGTGATGGTTAATCTTAATTGTCAAACTGATCAGATTGAGAAGCATTTAGGAGAATAATCTGTGAGTGTGCAAGTTCCCAGAGAGGATTAATTAAGTGGGGAAGACTTTTTATTATTTTTTTATTGTAAAGATACTATACAGAGGCTTACAGTTACATGAGTAAGGTTATGAGTACACTTCCTATTGAGCATTGTTACCCCCTCCATTGTTTTCCCCCTACCATGCCTTTCCTCCCTACCTTCCCTGAGGTTCTTTTTTTTTTTTGATTGTGATTAAGTGATTACATAATTTCCCAGTATTGTGGAATAATGATGCTCATTTAAAGTCACAAGTTCATTCTAACTTTCCTGGAGCAAATTGTCTATCATAGTCTATAACATATAACGGTGTACACATCTTATACATCATACATGTGATCAGCAGCATGGGGATATTTAGTAGTGGTTCGACCAGATGAGTGGGAGTTCTTTGTTTCTTAAGTCCTGTTAGTTTTGTCGTATCATCTAACATTTTGGATTTAGCATCCACTTATCAGGGAGACCATGTACCGTTTGTCTCTTTGCTCTTGGCTTACCTC
>NW_012280842.1:0-1646 GCF_000151885.1 Dipodomys ordii
GGGCTGAAATATTTCGGGAAGAAGGAAGAGGGTGTAGCCATGAAAGCATTATCGAGTTATGAGAACAAAGCAGATTCCAGTCACTGTCAAAGAGAAAGGGTTTGCAAAGATAGAATCATGAATAGATGAGCCTGACCAATGCATGGCAAGAATCTATGTAAATGCCAATTCCTTATTATACACAGTAATTACCCATTAATGAAAAATTCCACTTTTTGGAAATTAAGCTCCTTCAGGTCAGATGATTATAGATCATTGATTCTTTAGTGTCATCATGAAGTATGAAGGCTTAGACTTTTCACTTCTGTGTCAAGTATGTACCTTGCTTTTGTTTTTGAACATGTAATAACAGGATTCCGTTCCTTTAATGAGCAGACTTTTAAAGGTCTTTGTTTATGTTCCTCATGGTGAGGATTCCTTTCTTATTTATAGTGTAATTATTGTGGGCTGTGCTAATGAATAGTGAGAAAATGCCTGGCAGAAAATAAAATCCTACAAGTGTTTCAGAAATACTAATTTCCTTAAAATTCTCACATTCAGAAAACAAGTCTCACTTCTTCCTTTTATCCTTGTAAAACAAGGACAACTGCCCTACTTCCTGACAGGTTTTCAGGTTTTCTATTGCTGGCAGCTGTTTTTTAAACCGTTTGTAACCTTGCAAATCAGCTATTGTTGTTGCGATGTGTACTTACACATTTCTGGGTTGGCAGTTTCTCATAGATGAACTAAACATCAGTTAAGGATGGAAAACATGTGTAAAAATTCAGGACTGACATATAAAGATCATGGTGGTGATGTGGAAGGAATTCTGAGTAGGTGGAAAATAAAATTTTAATGAGCGGTGACCTTAGGAATATACCTTAATGTCACCCAGTCTAATACTGACACTTGGTCTGGTGATGTTGTATCACAATCCCCTCAAAAGGCTTTCTTTTGTTCTGGGTACCACTTAACTCATCTGTGTGGTTTGTTCTTACTGCATCAAACCTGTGACTTTTCTTCATGGGAAAAACGCCTTTAACTCTTACTGCTCCATGAAAGCATGCTTCCTGCACTCAGAAAGCAGATGCCAGAGAGCATATCTGTCTCTCATTAAGCAGCTGTGGCCTTTGTGCAGTGATAGGTGTTACTGAAGTGTGAAAGTTCAGACTACTTGCTTTCAGGGAAAAATTCCATAAGCACAATTCTTTACACTCCTGTGTTTGCTGGGCCTGTCTGGGATTACATCTGAAACTTAAACCCTGCTGGCCTTCATCTGTTTCCCATACTCCTTCTCTCTTAGCCTAACTTATTTTCCCCTGGACATATTTTTCTGAAGCATCAGTTAAACTTAGACACTCAGTTCAGGATTGGTTTTTGACTGTTGGGAAACTGAGTCATGAGGGTATTAGAATAAAGAAAAGGGCAGAAAATGATCGCAACAGACCAGATCAACTTTAATAGAAAGTTGAAGAGGGAGACTATGGTGAATTGAGGACAGATGGGATGCACGTCATCCTGCCTTGGTGACATTGAGACAGGGGTGGAGGGGTTTAAGCAGGGGTAATGGGAGGGAGAGCTGGAGGGTTCCACGAGTTCCCAAATTTACGGTACAGGTCTGGCTCTAGAGCTTCTGTTTGAGCAAGCCTACCTGCCCATCTCTCAGG
>NW_012280843.1:0-1818 GCF_000151885.1 Dipodomys ordii
AGGTGGTATCTTAATGCTGTTTAGATTTGCATTTCTTTTATGGCTAGGGAGGTTGAACATTTCTTCATGTGTCTATTGACCATCCTTCTTTCCTCTTCAGAGAAGTTTCTCTTTAAGTCTTTAGCCCACTTATTTATTGGGCAGTTGTTTCTTTGAGGATTTGTTGCTGACAAATCCTCAGAGATGCTCACTTTTTAATTGCAGAACTGAAGCTTTTGTGAAAAATGCATATTTTAAAATATATACTTCAAACTTTATTTTTAGTGGCTGGGAAGGTAGGCTCAGTGGTAGAGTGCTTGCTTAGCATGCATGGCGCCCTGGGTTCGATTCCTCAGCACCACATAAGCAGAAAAAAAGCCAGAAGTGGCACTGTGGCTCAAGTGGTAGAATGCCAGCCTTGAGCTGAAGAGCTGAGGGACAGCGTCAGGCCTAAAGTTCAGGCCCCACAACCAAAAAAATATATTTTTATAGCAAACATTTGATACATTTCCTAGATATGTATCACATTGTGCCATTAACACTTTAGGGAGCAAGCACAGTTGAAATACTGTTTTCAACACTGAAAAAGTTTGAGATCTACTCTGTGTGTGTGTGTGTGTGTAATTATGTAAGAATTAACAAAAACAAAGTGAAATACTTAGATGTATACATCTATCAAATCATCACATGGTCTTCCTAAATATGTACAATATTTATGTTCTAGTTGAAGAACTTGAATTTGTGACATGAGTTTTTAGAAGAGCACGTTATTTAAAAAAAAAGAAAATTTAAGGACTGAGACCACAGGTCAATCAGTGGTAGTGTACTATGGATATAATTCCATATCCAGCACTGAAAAAAAATTCAAAGACAAAATGCATTTCTTTTCTTTTATTTATTGTTTTTTTGTTCTGGCACTCCGGCTTGAACTCAGGACCTGGGCACTGTATCTTTGCTTTTTCTCTTAAGACTGGTACTCTACCACTTGAAACCTTTTCACTTCTATCTTTTTGCTGATTAATTGGAGGTAAGAGTCAGCTGGGCTTTACTGCCCCTCCTGACTAAGAACCATGATCCTCAGATATCAGCCTTCTGTATTGCTAAGATGACAGGTATGAATCACCAACATTGGGCTCAAAGTGCATTTTTTAGCTTGAAACTATAATTCAATTATTAGTAATTAGCTAACCCAATAATATTGAATAACTTACATGTATGTTTGGTATAATATAATATGCAATGTAAAAAAGAATGGTTAGGTTTATAAGAGTTTCTACCTAAAGAATGGAGATAGCATTCAGTGGTTATATATAAACAAAAAAAATTTCAGTAAATGAGTAATTGATAATATTTTCTTTTTTTTTTTTTTGGCTGGTACTGTGGTTTGAACTTTAGACATTTTGCTTGCTAAGCAGATATTCTACCACTTGAGCTATACCCTTTTTTACTCAAGGCTGGCACTCTACCACTGGAACCACTGGATTAAATAAGTCCCCAGGACTTTACTGTCCTTCCTGGCTTTAAGCTGTAATCACCAGATCTCAACTACCAAAGAAGCTAGGATTAGAGGCTTGAGCCACAAGCACCGAGCCTGGAAAGTAATTTTTGAATAAAATGAGATCCAAAAATTGTTTGACAAACATTTTCAAGTATTTAGAAAAAAGAGTGAATACCTAACAACCTCTTCAACTAGTTTGCTCTGATATTATTAGTCCCTGCAGTTTTTTTTTAATTTTTCTTTTGGGTCTGGTCATGGGCCTGAACTCTGGTCCTGGGCACTGTCCCTCAGCTCTTCAGCTCAAGGCTAGCGCTCTACCACTTGAGCCACAGCGCCACTTC
>NW_012280844.1:0-1493 GCF_000151885.1 Dipodomys ordii
ACCCCTCCCACCCCTCCCACCAACATAAACAAAACATTTCTGCACAGAACACACCTAAACAACAGACAACAAAAAATAAATAGACCCCTCTCAAAATAAATACCCCCTCTACCAAAAAGAATCTCTATTATTTTATTTTTATAATCTATACCCTTACCCCTCATCAAAATTTATACCCCTCCCACCCCAAAACCCTTATAAAATTTAACAAAATCCCACAAACTTCCTGCCACCGCGACAACCAATTTTCTGCATGAAAAGTAGATATACACGTTAAAATATTATTCTTCCCCCTCCACCCCAATTGCTCCTTTGCTTTTAGGTGCCCGCCCCTCCCGTCGCACCCCACACCCCACCCCCACAGGACCCAAAATGTCCCAAATATACCACCCACCATTAACACTTTAATTTATATCTTACCCCTCTTATACCCTTACCCCTCTTATACCCTTACCCCTCTTATACCCCTACCCCAAATACATACACACCCACCATATCTAAATCATTTATATAAAATAATATTATCAACTTTACTAAACAACTAATATTATCTATCTACCTCGATCGTCTATTCAATTTTCTGTGTATTAAATATTACTACATCTAATAAATTCAGATAACTAACTATACCATAAAAATAAATTATTTAAATTCCACACCCCAACACAAATAAATCTAACCCATCCAAATAAACAAATAAAACAAAATAGATTAATAACATATAACTATCTCACACCATACTCACAAACACCAGATTAAATAAACCACTAAACTACTATAAATATACACATCAAATCTATAAATATAAATTATCTATAACACACTACCATATAAAATAAATAACATCTATATTACACAACCAACCTATATACCATACAAAGATACCTCATCCCAGAATCAAAATACCCCTCCACACCCAAGGTTTACGAACCCAAGTTTATCTATACAACCCTCCAACCACCAACCTGGCTATATTACACCAACCCCCAATGATGTACCACCTCTCGCAAAAATAGCAAAAAATGGTCAAAAAACATACGGGGGACATGCATGATTTTTTTCGATAAAAGTTGAACGCCCCTCCCAAAAACGAACTTTGCGACTAAAATTGACCCCTATTTTTGAGGATTTAACACAAAATCTCCTCCCAAAATAAATATTCCAACTCTCTCCACAAACGTTATACACCAATCTTCTAACACAACACAAAAAATTCATAACCCCACAATCATACACACCTACAAAATTAAAAATAAACATTCAAATATATTATAACATATCACATTAATACAATACAAATCAATAATCTATCATTTTTATTATTCTGTTAGTTTTCTGTGTATATCAATTCAGATCATATAAATCCCACATGCATAACTATATCAACCATATATTTAAATTACACAATCTAAATCAGATAAATATCCCTCCTACCCCTCCTACCCCTCCTACCCCTCCCACCCCTCCCACCCCTCCCACCAACATAAACAAAA
>NW_012280845.1:0-1340 GCF_000151885.1 Dipodomys ordii
ACCACTTCCGGCTTTTTTCTTTTTGCTTATGTGGTGCTGAGGAATCGGACCCAGGGCCTCATGTATGCAAGGCAAGCGCTCTACCACTGAGCCACCTTCCCAGCCCCTCCATGAAACTCTTATCTCCAATAAACCACCAGAAAACCAGAAGTGGTGCTATAGCTCAAATGGTAGAGCGCTAACCTTGAGCTGAAGAGCTGAGGGACAGCACTCAGGCCCAGAGTTCAAGCCCCAGGACCAACACATGTGCGCGCGCGTGCGCACACACACACACACAAAATCACCTAAATTACATATGAAACCCCAATCCTACAATAAGTGCTGTTCATAACCTCAAAGTGAAAGAGTTCTCCATGATATGTGCTACCACTACAATGAGAAATGGACCAACTTGTTCAGTTACAGGTATACTCTTGGAGATCTAGGCTTGATGACATTTATGTTCAAGGCATTATTGAAAAAGATTAGAAAACTCAAAATAAATGGAGTGGTATGCCACCTTAATAGTTTGGAAGATTCAGTCATACTGATTCTCCCCAGGTTGAAAAATCACAATCAGAATTCCATTGCTTTTGTGTGAACAATGGGAATATAATACTAAAGAAATTCAGTGGGGCATGAATAGTCAAAGTGATACTAAAGAACAGTGCTAGAAGCTGTATTACAAAAACTGAAACAAGACTGTGTAGTATTATTGCCAAGCTAAAAACAACATTTAGAATACAGAAACAAATTCACTCATATCATCACCTAATTTATGACAAATGTGATAACACGGTGGTATGTTGAGGATGTTGTAAAAATAATGGTACTTGATCAATTGAAGACTAGCATACTTTTTTTATACTTACTATGTAGTGTAGTGGGAAAAAAATATCTTGACCTTTTGCCTCATGCCTTACTCCAGAATAAGTTCCAGAAGATTCTGGTATCTCAAAAGGAAAGTTTATTTTTTATGTCTTATTTTGAAAAATTTTGTTGTGGTCTTGTTATAAGCAAATACTGATTAACCATGGCGCTAAATTCACTAATCATAAAGAGTTTTGCTAAATTGAACTATATAGTGATTAAGAATTTTCTGTTCCCTTTTGGGGGGGGGGATTATGGGGAGCACAGAAATGGAGGGACAAAGGTAAACAAATGTAACAGTGGTACTCAATAGACACTGTGTAACTTGTGGGTGGGGTCAGGAGGGAAACACTGGGAGAGAACAAGGGAAGGGGTGACATTGTCCAAAAAGAAATGTACTCTTGGGGCTGGGAAGGTGGCTCAGTGGTAGAGTGCTTGCCTTGCATGCATGAGGCCCTGGGTTCGATTCCTCAGCACCACATAAGCAAAAA
>NW_012280846.1:0-3867 GCF_000151885.1 Dipodomys ordii
ACACATGTGTATACATATATATTTATACATATAGAGAGAAAATACAGTGTCAGAAATCTGTATCATAGTAAATTCAAATTCTAAGCAATATGTACTTGAAATAAAAATAAAAGCTCAAAAAGCTTTATGAGAACACATAAGAAAATATCTTTATGTTATAACCAGAGTGAAGAATTTCCTAGATATGAAATCACACCTAAGAAAAAACTTACAGAACAAGGAAACAAGCTTAATAGCTCTTAAATCTACATGAAAAAACAAGATGATTTAGACTAGCCAAAGGTATTTCAAAAGCAGAGCTTGGATAATGCACTTCAACTTCCTGACTTTGGCAGGTATAATAGAAAAGCGCTAATAGATAAGTGCATTGTTGGTTTAAGACAGGTATATTGATAAATTAAATAGAACAAAGAGTCCAAACACCCACACATCCATACCTGTATTATTTGTTAACCAAAGATGTTACTACGGTCTGCATGAGAAAGCAGTAGCCTTCCAAGGGTAAAAAGTGAGATTTTCATTGTGAAATATGAGATGAACATTGACATTTACTTCATTCTAGAGAAAAAACTTCACTTCACATGGATCATACACTCAAATATGTAAGCTGGGACTATTAAGTGCCTGGAAGAGACACTAGAGGAAAATCTCCAGGATAATAGATTCCGTCATACAAGGGCATATTCCATAAAAGAAAAAAAAGTTCATAGGGAGGGCTTAACCAGAATGCGAAACATGTCATTTGAGAAAATAAAAAGCCATGGTGTAAACCAGAAAAAGATATTTGCAAATCATGCATCTAACAAGCAACTTGCATGGAAATTGTGTAAAGTATTTTTATTACTCAATAACAAGCAAACAGTGTTGGCAAAACATCTGAAAAGATAATTCATGAAGGAAAATACATGAATGACCAACCAGCATATAAAAGCATGCATGACATCAGTAGCCAATAAAAGTACAAATAATTACAGAATTCATAACATTGAAAAAGATGTAAAGAGTACATCTAAAACCATATGTACAGGGGTATGAAAATATATTAATATATACAGATAGGCATGCATAAGTATTGAATATTAAAATATATATATTTGTGTGTATACATAAAGGTATTTACATACACATCCATATATATGTATGTATATCTGGAGAGTCTCTGAGTACTCCAATTGGTACATTTCATGTATTTTTAAATCTTTGATGAAAATAATAGACACCAGTCTTCAAAATGCATGTTTTGAGGAGGAAAAAAGAGAGACACTGTTGAGGTAGAATGACAGATAAAATATTTAAAGTACTTTGCTGATATTTACTATTTTTAAGCCTGCTAGAATTTAAGCCTGTAAGGGCATATCACACGATATGTACATTGATATACAAATCTATAATCCCTTGCTGACACCTTTGGGGAAGGTGAATATATAACACATATGTGTCTGCATATGTATATATAGGTATATTTACACACTTCTGTGCGCATACATACATATGTGTCTTTGTGTACCTATACACAAAAGTACATATACAGAGGCACTCCCTGTCCTACCTCTGACCTCACGGCCCCAGCAGGCTCTGCAGCAGCAACCTGTAACTAAGCACAGGCATGTATTTGCTGCACACGATACGAATATTCACACAAAGCAGGACCTTTGCAGCTCAGGTCGAGTTCTGCTGCCAGATGACTTGACCATGGAATTTCCTGAAACTGTGGCTTGCAGAACTTTTCAGATTTTGTCACTGCAGATGGGGGACTGTGGATCAAAAGCAGTTTGGAATTGGTTTAATAGACTCAGTAAGAAATGGGTAAACCTAGCCAGGCACTGGTGGCTCATGTCCATAAGCTTAGCTACTTTAGGTGGCTAAGAACAGGGAGATTGTGGTTTCAGACCAGCTGGGACTGAAGACAATGAAGTTCTGCAAGACTCCTCCTCTCTACTTACAGCTGGGTATGGCCATGTGTACCTGTTATTGCAGAGACAACAAAAAAGCTAACCATAGGCAGATCATAGCTCAGGGATACACTGGGGCTGGAAATGAGACTTTATCCCAAAATGACCAGCAAGAAACAAGGCTGGGTGCATGGCTGGCTCAGCAGGCTAGCAATTACAAAGTCTTGAGTTCAAACTCTAGTATCATCAAGGAAGAAAGGAAGGAAGGAAGGAAGGAAGGAAGGAAGGAAGGAAGGAAGGAAGGAAGGAGGAAAGGAAGGAGGGAAGGAAGGAAGGGAGAGAGGGAGGGAGGGAGGGAAAGGAAAAGGAAAAGGAAAAGAGAAAGGGAAAGGGAGGGAGGGGAAGGGAAAGCAAGTAAGCCAAATTAAGACCTCAAAACTGAGCTCTCTGTAGTCCCTATGCAATTGGCCCCAGGATGCTTGAGCTAAGTTTCTGAGACTTTGAGCCCTGACACCGTCCGACCTTCACAGCAGAAAGCCATCCTGTGACCCTCAGGTCCTGTGCTGTCTTCACTGAGCTCAGGCTCAGGCTTAACCCGGCTCTGACTCCCCCCACGGCCTCACCCACCACGCCTCTCACTGCATGGTGATCTGGGCCCAGGCACTGCTTTTTCCTTTCACAATCCACTGTGACTTTCGGGTCTGTGCATCTGCCAACTTCCCTGTAACGTGCCTGGGCTGCTCTTGTGATCTTCTCTCTGTCATCAACACATTCTGGTTGCTGTGGAGATAAAGAGGCCATCGGACACGCCCTCAGATTAAGAGTCACTTTCTCTGTGGGTCCAGCCTGGGGCACATTGCACCTTTAGTCCGTGGGAGAGACTTCCTGTGTAGCACCATCAGATGTGCCCCAGGAAGCAGCAGTGGCCGCTCACTTCCTGTCTGTACCACATAAAAATCAGTCATCCCTAAATCTGGGAAGTCTATAAAGATTCATAAAGAACTTTTCCGATGGCCATCAAATGGGCATTAACATATATGCCCACTACCACTTCCCATCTCTTGCATTCCCAGAGGGGAGCATATGTCATCTCTTTGGAATATACACTTCTCCTTATATCAAGGAGTCGTCACATGTAGACTATGTTTATGGACCACTGACAGACCCCTCCATTAACATGCTCAAAGCAAAGACTCTTGTCCTGCTAGTTAACAATCTGTTGATGCATTAGAAAGTATGTAGCTAATAACAAAAAGTTACAGAGCATTCAACACTTTCTCCCATAAGGTGAAAAGGAGAAACAGCATTTACACCAATGATCCAAGTTTTTAAATAGCTCTGACTTCATTCTTGTAAGTCTCCTTGTAGTCACTTGAAGTACCTTTAAGTAACAGGCAGTCATCAGAGATGTAAGAAAGAGATGTGTAGTGTGTGTGTGTGTGTGTGTGTGTGTGTGTGTGTGTGTGTGTGTGTGTGTGTATGACTGCTTCTTGCACTGCTATTTGTGTGCATGCACACACACAGAGGAAGCTTCTATAGTGCCTATTTTGCAGAAATGGGGAAATATATACTGAGACATTTTGTCATGGAAAATTCTGAAGCCATTAGACCTGACCCTTTAAAGAAATACTTGCTCACAAAGGAAAACATATTAGGAATGAAACAAAGAGAGAAAACAGTCCACTGGGTGGCTGGGCCCCCAGTTTGGTGTTATTAGGAGGCCTGTGAGAGATGGAGCCCATGGGAAGTTTTAGGTCCCTGGGTGGGGTGGGGGGCATCCTTTAAGAGGAGGTGTCCTGCCAGTCTCCTCTCTTCTCTCTTCCCATTTCCAGACATCAGAGAACACTGCCATGAGCCCCCACCCTGCCACCACAGGCCCAAAGTGAAGGACCAAGGGGTCACTGAACTTAAATCTCCAAAACTACAAACCAAAATAAACTTTTCTTGCTTGGTAGTTGATTTATCGTGTTTTGGT
>NW_012280847.1:0-1692 GCF_000151885.1 Dipodomys ordii
CGACAAAAAAAAAAAAAAAGAATGTCACAGCTTTCTTCACTAAGCTGGCTTTGAACCACGATGTTCAGATCTCAGCTTCCTGGGTAGCTAGGATTACGATTACAGACGTGAGCCATCAGCACTCAGCTCATACTTTGTAGTTCTGAGGCAGGCTTTAATCCTGCAATTTGGAACTAGGAAGACTCATTCAAATTTCTCAAGTAGAAGAAACATCTGAAGACCACAGTTTCTCTCCTGTGTAGCTAAGATCGCAGAGTGTGAGGCCCTAAGTTCAAGCCCCAGTACTGGCACATACACAGAAATTTTTAGCTATATGGGCTGGGAAGGTGGCTCAGTGGTAGAGGGCTTGCCTTGCATGCATGAGGCCCTGGGTTCAATTCCTCAGCACCACATAAGCAGAAAAAAAAAGCCGGAAGTGGTGCTGTGACTCAAGTGGTAGAGCGCTAGCCTTGAGCTGAAGATCTGAGGGACAGCGCCCAGGCCCAGAGTTCAGGCCCATGACCAGGCCCCCCCAAAAAAAAACAAAAAAAGAGAAATTTTTAGCTATAAAAATCCATAGGGAGCCGGGTGCCAGTGGCTCATGCCTGTAATCCTAGCTACTCAGGAGGCTAAGATCTGAGCATCACGGTTCACAGCCAGCTGGGGCAGGAAAGGCTGTGAGACTCTTACCTCCAATAAACCACTAGAAAATCAGAAGTGGCGCTGTGGCTCACGTGGTAGAGCTTATGCCTTGAGCTGAAGAGCGCAGGAACAGTGTCCAAGCCCAGAGTTCAAGCCCCACAACTGACAAAAACAAACAAATTAACAAAAATCCATAGGGAGATTTTCAAAATAGTATTTCTTAATGTTTTGGGGCGGTACTGAGATTTAAACTCTGGGCCTTGTGCTTGCTAACCAGGTGCTCTACCATTTGAGCTATAACACTAATCCACACAGTAATATTTGAGATGCTTTTTGAAAATAGTTCAACTAAGATTATTAAAATCTGCTGTGGTTTACTTTTTGTGAGGCACTATTAACCACAACCTTGGTGAGATTGGAGATCATATGCATAATGCAGTTCAAAGTACATTTTTAGATTACTATCACTATATTACTATAAGATATAACAACCAATAGTTTTCTTTTGTATTTTTCTTTCTTTCTTTCTTTTTGCCAGTCCTGGGTCTTAAACTCAGGGGGCTTGGGCACTATCCCTGAGTTTCTTTTGCTCAAGGTTGGCACTCCACCACTTGAGCCACAGTGCCATTTCTGGCCTTTTCTGTGTATGTGGTACTGAAGAATTGCACCTTAGGGCTTCATACGTGCTAGGCAAGCACGCTAGAATAGACTGAGCCACGCTTGCCTAGCATGTGGTGGCATATTCCTGTGATCCCAGCTGCTCAGGAGAAGGTTGTCCAGGCTAGCCTCAAGCTCCTGACCCTCCAGCCTCTAGCTCCTGAGTGGTATCATGGCCTGTGCCTCCATGCCAAACTTCAGGATAGCTTACCAATTTTTTTTTTGGTGGCACTGAACTCAGGACCTCACACTTGTTAGACTAGCTCTCTTTCACTTACCATGCTCCTAGCCTATGAAAACTTTTTTTATTTTCTTGGTCTGGTCATGGGGCCTGAACTCTGGGCCTGGGTGCTGTCCCTCAGCTCTTCAGCTCAAGGCTAGCGCTCTACCACTTGAGCCACAGCGCCACTTCTG
>NW_012280848.1:0-1292 GCF_000151885.1 Dipodomys ordii
TCAGCACCACATAAGCAGAAAAAGCTGGAAGTGGCGCTGTGGCTCAAGTGGTAGAGCGCTAGCCTTGAGCTGAAGAGCTGAGGGACAGCGCCCAGGCCCTACGACCGGCAAAAAAAAAAAGAGTTTCATGGGGACTTTGCTGCCCAGGGTGGCTTTGAATCCTAACTACTCAGACTCCTGAGTAGCTAGGATTACAGGTGTGAGCCACCAACACTGGGCCCTGACTGTGTTTTTGTCTATTGCTAGTTCCTTAGAAACTGCACAGCCATTTGAGGTGAGGCATGTGTACCAAGTCCAACCTCGTCCCAGCAGGAGACAGGCTGGTTCCAGGGAGAGGTGGGCGGCCCCTGGCTGTGGGCCACATCTGTGGGCACTTTGCCCACTGAGCTTGGATCCACGTGACATAGGACACAGACTCTCCTGTGATGTCCCCACTTCAGGCCCCCCCCCAGGTGTGGGCCAGGCTGGTCTTGAGTTGTGGTTTGGCCCTAAAGTGGGAGAACTGGCCTGCTGGGTTATTTCTGCCCAATCCCTGGTCACCTCTCTCTGTTCTCTAATCCGGATGTGGGAACCTCTCCAGCTATGGATGGTGAAGTGCTAGAACTGGAAAAGTTGGCAAGATCCAGACTCTGCTCCCTCCTGTTCTGCTCAAATCAAGAGCCAGTGTGGATTGGGGCGGGGCAGGGCAGCAGGGCTCCTGTTGGTGAGTGGGAGGCCATTGTAAACCCTGGGGAGAGAGACTCTTTATCTCCTATTAACCAACCAAAAGCTGGGAAGTGGAGCTGTGATAGAGCATCAGCCTTGAGCAAAAAAACTGAGAAGCTGGGCGCTGGTGATTTCTGCCTGTAATCCTAGCTACTCAGAAGGCTGAGATCTGAGGATTGTGGTTCAAAGCCAGCCTGGGCAGAAAAGTCTGAGGCTTTTTTTTTGGATCGGTCATGGGGCTTGAACTCTGGGCCTGGGTGCTGTCCCTCAGCTCTTTAGTTCAAGGAGAGCTCTGTGGCTCACTTGAGCCACAGCGCCACTTCCCGTTTTCTGGTGGTTCATTGGAGATAAGAGTCTCATGGACTTTCCTTGCCCGGGTTGGCTTTGAACCGTGACTCTCAGATCTCAGCCTCCTGAGTAGCTAGGATTACATGTGTGAGCCACCAACACCAGACTCTGTGAGATTTTTATCTCCAATAAAATTATTCAGAGGGGCTGGGAAGGTGGCTCAGTGGTAGAGCGCTTGCCTTGCATGCCTGAGGCCCTGGGTTCAATTCCTCAGCACCACATAAGCAAAAAGAAAAAAG
>NW_012280849.1:0-4894 GCF_000151885.1 Dipodomys ordii
TGTCCCCACGTAGGAGTTGTGTAGTTCATTTTTAATGTTGTGTCTGGTGAGTACTTCTGCTGCATCGGGTTACCCTTTGTCCTTCCATTTTTGTGTCTCCCCTTATACTCCTAAAGATAGATAAATGAACAAACAAGACAAAAGGAAAAGAAAACAAAAACAGTAACAAAGAAAGCTGAGTCTGAACTCAGGGTTTTGTACTGGTTAGGCAGTCAGTCTCCTACTTGTACCATGCTTCTTGTCCTTTTTCCTTTGGCTATTTCTTCAGATAGGTTCTGATTTTTCCCCTAGGAACTGTTATGTTCCTATTCACATTCCTCCATAACTAAGATGAACACCATTTCTAGGGTTTTATTGATTGAGATGGGGGTTGGATGAACCTTTGCCTTGGGCTAGGCCTGAATCATTACCATCCCAATTTCAGCCTTTCAAGTAACTAGGATTATAGGCATGAACCACTGTGTATGGAATATTTCATTAACTAAATAAATTAAAATTAATCATGTAATATACCAAACCATTGGATTATGCACTTTAAATGGGTGAATTGTATGCTGTATGAATTGCATTTCAATAAGCTATTTAAAAAGAAACCTATGGGAAACATTTTGTTTCTACCATTTTTGAGTGAGTTTTCCTTTAGTTTTCTAGATGTGCTAAAGAGGCTACCCAGAAACACCAAGTATTTAATATAATAGGAACAATATAAAACTCAAGGTCATAGGTAACTCATCCCCAAACAGGAATGAATACATTATTCTTGATATTACAGAAAAATTCTTCTATTCTTAGTATTATAATCAGTTCAGTGAGAAGTCATTTATTAAAATACAGGTCTCATATGAACATTACACTTTGTGTGTTTTCTCATTCCTCAATAGCCAACTATCACAGGGTGCTCTATACATAGCCTGACAAAGCTACACTTGTAAAAATCTCATCAGGACAGAAGCTGACAGGATCAGACAATAGACTTTTGCTAATTAATATTTAATGGGCCTATGGATTTTTCCTCAGCAGCTGGAGTGCTAAATAATAGTCAATTAGAAAATGTGTTAATTAACTCTAATTACATAGCACATAGGCTTCTCCAAGGATTTTTGCTTCATAGATTTACAAGTGAATGTTCTACCACTTTTCATGAACGCACGAGGCAGCTAATTAATTGATAAGTAATAATTAGTTCTTTTTTCCAAAACATGTGTTTAAAATAAAATCTAGTTTAATGCTTGATGTTGGTTTGTAAAATGATATTTGCGGGTATAAGATTAATCTGATGTCTGCTTTTTGAAAGGTTTGTCTTAAATCACAGGTAAGTCTTTAATATATGTATGAATAAAAAGCGGAAGAGAGAAATATGAGTTTTGTATACATTTGTATGAGAGAAAGAGAAAGAAGAAGAGAGCAAGGAAGAAAAGAAAGAAGGAAGGAAGGAGGAAAGAGAGAGGAGGGAAGGAAAGAAGTTAGAGAAATGAAACATGAGAACGTAAAACAGAATAGGAAGGAGGGAAAGGGAATGAGGGAGAGAGAGCAGGAAGAAAAGAACAGAATAAAAAAACCCACAAAGGAGCCTGGTTCTTTGTAAGGAGACAGGGTTTGCCTTATGTGACTTGCAGTATGCAAAATGATGAACTCCAGGAGCAAGGTAATCAATATGTACTATGCAATTAACAGCAATCTTCTGAGCTCCACGTGCCAGTTACAGAAAATGCTTCTGAACGTTGTATGGTGCCTGCCACTGGGGACAGAAAATGCTTGGAGGAAGGAAATTAGCATAGCAGCTTTGCGCAGGGTCTGGCATGGTTGTTAGATCAAAGGCTGTGGATGGCAGGGGCCTGCTCCAGGGAAGCCAGCAGCCCTGTCCCCATTTTAGTGCTGGAGAATGCTGCTGAAGGCATTGTAGAGAAACTTTCCAAGGAGACACTGAGTGAACAAAGTTGGCTTTCCAAATAAGATGATTGTCATGGAACTTAGCTCACATCAGCCACCCATCTGAATCATTCTGAATCACCAAGTTCACGTTAACTCTTAATTTATTGCTGTTAGATTCTGCTAAGACCCTGCACTAGTATTTAGCTGCCATTAGAGAAAAAAAACATTAAAAATTAATCCTTCAGATTAGACTTGTTTGATCATTTCAATAAGACCCAAAGGAGTATCCAGCTTAGAGGAAGAGTCACTAAATCTTTAATTCTCATTGAGAATACTATGAAGAAACAAAGAGGAAAGTAAGACCCTGTTAAAGTGCAGACAGAAAAATATCAAGCATTGCTTATTTGTTTATTGTATTTTCTTATTTCAAGAAAATGGCAGAAGAGCTATGTTTGTTTCCTGGAAATCACAGGACATGGATAGTTTAGAAAAATGTGAATTAGCTGGGCTTTCTTCACTAATAGTAAATTTATTTGTGGGTTCTGGTTGCGACCCACATTAGAGAAGCTCTGTAGGAGCCTTGAGCACATAGATGGTGGTACCGCAAGTTAGGCAAAGATTCAATCCAGAAGACTCAGGAAATGTGACAAAGAAGTGCATGTCTGAGCCAAAATTCAGGTCTGTGATCCACAGTGGTCAGCAGTGATCAGACTGTGCCTTACCTGAATCATCAAAGCTAAGTTCACTATTTTAAGGTCGATGATTAACAATCCTGATTTGATCTACAGCTTTAATTCCTTCTTATATCATAACACATGCATGACTTCTTGGGAGTTCACTATGGTGGTGATAATTATTCTGTGATTCAAGTCTTTTCTGAAGTCTGAAAATTTTCTCTAAATAGAAATGGATGACCTATAAAGTCTTCAGGCTGGCATTGACAGCATCTCATTCTTTCTGAGGGCCAACTTAAATATTTTCCTACCTTGGATCCAAGTAATTAAAAACAACTCTGCCCTTTTCCTTTTCTATAGCTCCAGTATTTTATACAGCTTTTTAGTGCAGCACTTCAGCACATACAGAAACTCAATGTACTGTACATTGTAGACTTTTCTCCCTTCTGTTAACATCCTCACAAAGATGAGGGAACTGTCAGTCATGTTCACATCTTTAGTTCATCAGGAAAGAAGTTTTAATGGTCAACACCCACAAGCATTCCTTAAACTAAATGATAAAAGACATTCAGGGAAAGATTGACTTCTGCAAAGCAAACACTTGCCAAAGAACTGTGGTGGTCCTCCTCCTCCTCTTCTTTTCTTTTTCTTCTTTTCCTCCTCCTCCTCCTCCTCCTCCTCCTCCTCTTCTTGTTCTTCTTGTTGTTCTTCTCTCTCTCTCTCCCACTCTCCCTCTCTCATTTCCCCCCCTCTCTCTTTCTCCCTCTTCCTCTCTCCATATCTCCCTCTTTCCCTCCTTCCCTCCCTCTCCCACTCTCTCTCCATCTCCCTCTCTCCCTCCTTCATTTTTTTCCTCTCTCCCTCCCTCCCTTGCTCCTCTCTGTCTCTGCCTCTTTGTCTGTCTGTCTGTCTACTGGGTGCTGTCCCTGAGCAATTGTGTTCAGCTAGTACTCTACAACTTGAACCACAGCTCCACTTCTGGCATTTTTGGTAATTAATTGGAGATAAGAGCCTCACGAACTTTCTTGCCTGGGATGGCTTTGAACTGTGATCTTCTGATCTCAGCCTCCTTGAGTAGTTAGGCTTATGGATGTAAGCCAGCAGCTCCTGGTTCCTTTCTATCTCTTCAAACATGGAATATCAGGCCTTCCTGAGAGGGCCTTCCTCAGAAGAAAAGTGAAAATCACTATTTTAGTTAATTATATATATATTATTTTTGGTTGGTGGTGGTGGTCACGAGGCTTGAGCTAGGTCTGGGCACTGTCTCTGAGCTCTTTCGCTCAAGGCCACCCTCCCTCTACCACTTTGAGGAACAGTGCCACTTGTGGTTTTCTGGTGGTGAATTAGAGATAAGCTTCTCACAGACTTTCCTGCCCAGGCTGGCTTCAAACTGTGCCCACTCAGATCTCAACCTCCTGAGTAGCTAGGATTACAGGTGTGAGCCACTGGCTCCCAGCTAATTATATTTTTTAATGAAATGACTATCACTAAGATTAGGAATCCCACTAGAGGAAAGTTCTTCCAGATAGAATTTCATTGCTGTTTATGCCCACGTCCCATGCAGAGAAGTATCACCGTATAACCATATAACCATATTTGAGTTACCTGACATCAAACTCACTGTATATGAGAGAGCAGAGGTAAGGTAGAGAATGGCAGTGCTCATAAGACAATAATCAGGCTCAAGTGATGAGAGAGACTTAGGCGTCTAAGACTGCTGGGAGGCGGTAAAAAGATAGTTAAGTATTTCTTCTCTATTGACCCATGTTTTCTTGAAATTTTGAGATAAATAATCCAGACAAACAGGTAATATAAAATTATTTTAGAACTAGCAAAATTTCCACTTTATGCTCTCATTATATAAATTCGTATCCTTTGGGATATGCCACTTAAATTCCTTATTTAAAATGAACACATGGGGCTGGGAAGGTGGCTCAGTGGTAGAGCACTTGCCTTGCGTGCATGAGGCCCTGGGTTCGATTCCTCAGCACCACGTAAGCAAAAAGAGAAAAGCCAAAAGTGGCACTGTGGCTCAAGTGGTAGAGCACTAGCTGTGAGCTGAAGAGCTGAGGGACAGCGCCCAGGCCCAGAGTTCAGGCCCCATGACCAGACCCCCCCCCCAAAAAAAATGAACACATGCTCTTAAGGAGGAACTCACAAGGAATAAATTAGTAAAATATGATTGTGTTTTGTTTAATAAATAATAAATGATAAACTATCTTAACAAATAGTAAATAAAATAAGTTTTATTTACTAGATACAAGGAACTCTTTTAGATGCCCAATATTACTTAGACACCTATATGTTCCTTAACATTGATGTACCTAATGAGCTTTAGTTACCTAACA
>NW_012280850.1:0-2569 GCF_000151885.1 Dipodomys ordii
GCCACAGCCGTCCCCGCGGCCTCCACCAGGGAGACCACGTTTGCTCCTTCAGGGTGGGGGTGTCCCTGAGAATGCGCTGGCTCTGCTAACTCATCTGCTTCGGCCTCCTCGGAGGACAGTCACTGGCCTCCCCTTTGCTCACTCTGCTCCGGGCGCTCGCCTCCTCCCCTCTGCTCCGGGCGCTCGCCTCCCAGCCCTCTTATCTCCACAGCGGAGGGGAACCAGGATTACCGGGAAGTGATTTCCAGTCTGGAAGTCAGTGGAGTTGAGGAGACTCTTAAATGACTTGCCTAGAAATGAAGCTGTGCTTCTGGGTTTACAGTGAAACTTAATCTGTCCCAACTGGACTGTTTGGGGGAGATTTGGCCTAGGGAGGCGTGAGCTCGTGGGGCAGAGCAGACAGTGCTCTGTGTTTTAAACGTGTGGCTGTAAGCGGGGTACCTGGGGCTCACGGCTGTCCCCCCAGCTCCTCAGCAGGAAGGAGGTTCCATGCCGGCCAGGGAAGCAAAGTTCTTGAGACCCCGCCTCAGCACAAGGAGCTGGGTTCAGTGGCATGCACCCTTTTTCCAGTTATAATTAGAAGCACAGACAGGAGGATCCTAGTTCAGGAAGGCTGGGGCAGAAATCAAGACTGGAGGGAAAAAAGAGCTAGAGGTGCAGCTCAAGCAGCAGAGCGCCTGCCTAGCATGAGCGAAGGCCCCAGTTCAAGCCCCAGTGCCACCAAACCCTTCAAGCCAACAAATCTCTGCCAGCCGAGTAGCAGTCAAAGATTACCGCAGATAACGTAGAAAGTCGAGCCCAGCACAGGTTCTGCAAGGTCTCCGCCAGGGCCACCATCCTGTGGGGACGCAGCACACAGCTCTGGGCCGGGTCTCCCGAGCAGGGTCTGCGCTCTGCGGGTGAGTGGGTGCGTGCGGCGGCCCAGGGCCTCGCACAGCCTCCGTGGGTGACCTCGGACTCAGTTGAGCTCTGAAGCATCACAAGCCACCGCGTGCGTGTGGTCGGGCCCCGGGCTCGGGCCCCGAGGGGCCTCTGCCGTCCCCAGACAGCCAGGGCCAAGCCCAGGTCTGCGCTGCCAGCGCCGGTCCCCACGGTGCAGCCCTCGGGGCGGCCGCGGGCGGCTGCTGGAAATGACTGCTTCTGTTTTAATTGAATGTGGAAATGTGTTCCACCCGGGCAGCCCTGTTATTATTTGGTGTTGAATTTCGAGTAAAATAAAAATTAAAATTCCCAGCACTGTTTCCTCTGCAATCATGGATCTCATCCCTGTTGCCGACACGGTGTTTGCAGAATAGCTAATGGATTCAGAAATGTAATTATATTTATAATTGGACACATACATTAGCCGCTTCTCCAGGGCTCGATCTACATGTGGGAGGTGCGTCCGTCCTGCGTGTCTGCGTGTGTGTGCCAGGTGTGGTGCGCTGTACTGTGCAGGCTGTCTTTGCTCTGAGGGTGCCTGTGAGCACACATGTACAGGAGTGTAGGTTCTGTGTTTCACACATGTGCAGGCATGAGTTCTGGGCGTGCACACCGGCACACATGTGAGGATGTGAATGGTGCCGGTGTGTGTGCGTGCGTGGGGCATGGGTCTGCAGGTCTAGTGTGCGTGCGTGGGGCATGGGTCTGCAGGTCTAGCCGGCGCTCGTCTCTGAGCCTCTGGGAAGGGCAGGGCAGCCCATGACACGAGTCTTCCCGCGCAGTTCTCTGGCCTGGCTTCCTCCTTGCTGAGTGCCCAGAAAAGGCAGACGTGGCCTGGGGCCTTCCAGGGCCTGTTTGGGACAGAAGGAATGACCAGTAACGGTGGAGATGGAGGTTTTTTTGGGGTGGTGAGGCTCGCCCGTCCCCCGCTCTGCCCGGCACTTACCTCGGACGGTGTCCAGCCAGGCGGCCCAGCCTCATGGAGAAGGGGCTGGCACTGCTCATTGCCAAGGCAACCAGACCTCAGTGCCATTTGTGCCCCCGGCTGCCGGTTCCTGGGGTTGGTCTCTTCAAGAGCTGGCGAAGGCCCAGGTCTGCGGCTCCCTTTCTTCCGGTGGTCACCGTTTAAGTCTCCAGGACAGTGGCTAGGGGTAGAGCATCACCACCCCTGGCCACCGTTTGTGCCCAGAGTCCATCAGGGGCTACTTGCCAGCTTGTGGTGGTCAAGGCCGAGGGGCCACAGGCAGCTGAGGGCAGGGAGGACAAGCCGGTGTCCGGCACCACACGCCAGGCTCCTGCTTTGTCTCTGGGGCCCACACAATGGCTTGCGACCTCACTTTGAGGACATAAAAAAAGAAAGTCATTTTCTTTTCTTTGTAAGTGGCATCTGTTCGCTACATGGGGATGGCGGGGGGGTCATGTGGCATTTCCAGCTGTGTATACAATGTATTCCAGTCAATACCACCCCCTCTGTCGGTCGTGGGGCCTGAACTCTGGGCCTGGGCGCTGTCCCTCAGCTCTTCAGCTCAAGGCTAGCACTCTACCACTTGAGCCACAGCGCCATTTCCGGTTTTCTAGTGGTTTATTGGAGATAAGAGTCTCATGGACTTTCCTGCCTGGGCTGGCTTTGAACCGCGATCCTCAGATC
>NW_012280851.1:0-1573 GCF_000151885.1 Dipodomys ordii
TTGAGCCACAGCGCCACTTCCGGCTTTTTTCTTTTTGCTTATGTGGTGCTGAGGAATCGAACCCAGTGCCTCAGGCATGCAAGGCAAGCGCTCTACCACTGAGCCAACTTCCCAGCCCTTACTAGTTCTTTTCTGTGTGTGTGTGTGTGTGTGTGTGTGTGTGTGTGTGTGCGCGCGCGCGCGCGCCAATCCTAGGGCTTGAACTCAGGGCCCGAGTACTATCCCTGAGCTTTCTTGCTCAAGGCTAGTACTGAGCCACTTGAGCCACAACTGCATTTCTGGCTTTTTTGGGTGGCTAATTGGAGATAAAGAGTCTCACAAGTTTTCCTGCCTGGGCTGGTTTCAAATTGCAGTCCTCAGATCTCCGCCTCCTGAGTTGCTAGGATTACAGGCACGAGCCTGGCAAATGGTATCTTCTTGTCTCTAAAAGTTTTTTTTTAATCTTTTTGGCTATCCTTCCCCAAGGATGCCACTGACTGTCCAACTGATCTACTGAGATTAATAGTTGGCTCTGCTTTAAAACTTCTATCACCAGACAGAACACTGGGCGAAGATTCTCCACAAGAATGATGCCAGCTCCATCTATTTGTTGTCCAAGAGAAAAGCCAGAAGTCCCAGAGACTAGAATCCATCCTGCCACCTTCCCCCAGGCTCCCTTCCCATTGACTTCCTGAGGAACAACAGCAGGTGGGCAACTGAAGGCAGAATTAGCTCGAGTCATTACATGAGGGTGCTCTCAATTGAGTACCCCAGAGTAAACAGTAATTACACATTCCTTCTAGATTACTCTCAGCCTGACACAGGGAAGAAGAGAGTCATGGATGGCTGACCACAATACCCTGAGCGTGCACACGTGCACACAAACACTCAGGCCAGTCACAAGCCTGCATTCAGAATTTCCCCCTAAGAATATGATGGCTGCCGTTCTACAAGTCCCTGAAATAGACAAATCAGCCCTCTTTACAGGCATCAGAAATTGTCCTTTCCTACTCCTCCTCTTCTTTCTGTGCTAAGTACTCTGTGCATTGAAATCAAAATATGTGGCAAGCAAGCACCCACCTCCCCTTGCTCTACACTGGGAAATGGAATTGGCCTGACAGAGAGACTCCGCTGTGGTGAAGTAAGACTCTCATGGACACGTGAGACTGATTATTTAAACCACTTCCTAAACTAGGCAGGGTGGCTCATGCTTGTAATCCTAGTTACTCAGGAGGCTGAGATCTAAGGATCACGGTTCGAAGCCAGCTGAGGTGGAAAACCCACAAGACTCTATCACCAATGAACTACCCAAAAGTCAGAAGTGGAGCTGTGATTCAAGTGGTAGAGTGCTAGTCTTGAGCACAAAAGCTCAAGGACAGTGTCCAGGCTCTGAGTTCAAGCCCCCAGGACCGGCACACACACACACACACACAAAAGAAAGAAAGGAAGTGGTGCTGTGGCTCAAATGGTGGAGTGCTC
The DNA here is from genome assembly GCF_000151885.1 of Dipodomys ordii. Lineage (NCBI taxonomy): Eukaryota > Metazoa > Chordata > Mammalia > Rodentia > Heteromyidae > Dipodomys > Dipodomys ordii. Next base: position 1,459 of record NW_012280851.1, read on the forward strand.
GCCTTGAGCTGAAGAGTGCAGGGACAGCACCCAGGCCCAGAGTTCAAACCCCACGACTGACAAAAAAAAAGGAAGAAAGAGAGAGAGGGGGGAGAAAGGAAGGAAGGAAGGAAGG
>NW_012280852.1:0-2151 GCF_000151885.1 Dipodomys ordii
TTCGGGCTTTTTTTCTTTTTTTGATTATGTGGTGCTGAGGAATCAAACCCAGGGCCTCAGGCATACAAGGCAAGCACCCTACCACTGAGCCACCTTCCCAGCCCCTCAATCAAGGCATTTTATCTAGCATTTTCCTTCAGTGGAGGTGAAGATAGTGTCATGAACCAGAGAATAATCTAGGGCCTTTTTTTCTTTTTGGTCAGTTGTGGGGCTTGAACTCAGCGCGTGGGTGCTGTCCCTGAGCCTGTTTATGGTCAAGGCTAGTCGCTCTACCACTTGGGCCACAGTGCCACTTCCGGCTTTTGAGTGGTTAATTGGAGATAAACGCCTCACAGGGACTTTTCTGCCCCAGCTGGCTTCAAATCACAATTCTCAGATCTCAGCCTCGAGAGTAGCTAAGATTTCAGGAATGAGCCACCAGCACCCAGCTTAATCTAGGGCTTTTTTGTTTGTTTGTTTTGGTTAGCGCTCTACCACTTGAGCCACAGCACCACTTCTGGCTTTTTCTGCTTATGTGGTGCTGAGGAATCAAACCCAGGGCCTCATGCATGCAAGCACTCTACCACGAAGCCTCCTTCACAGCCCTAGCTTTTTCTTAATGGTTGACAAAAAGATCTTTTTATATCTTGATTATCAGTTACTTATTGTATGTGTCGCAAAGGCCTTCTCCAACACTGTAAACTGCACACTGAGTTTCAAAACATGAACTGGGAAGTGTTCTGCTAATACTTCTGAAAGACATGGTACCAGGCCAACACAGAGAGAACAGTTTACATAGGTCTACAACCATCAACAAATCCAGACAACAGGGAACCACATAACTTTTATACTTGAGGAATACATTATACTTTCTAAAAGATCCTTTAATCACCTAGCTTCAGTCTCATGACAATCTATGAATTTGTGGAAACTCATTTCTTCACTTGAAGTGAAAAGTTGGTCAAGATCTTTTTAATGGTCTCTGTCTGACCTATTATGTCAGTTTTGCAACTGTACCAATCCAGGCCCAAAGGATCAAAGAAGCCTGTCTATCATCACAGCCCTGCCTCAGAACAAAGAAAGACCTAAAATGTTCTTCATCTGGTATCTTGAAAGGAAATTACTTCTCTCACCAGAGTCTGCTCCAGTGTTTCTGATCTTAATAAAAGGGTCACTTAAACACAAGGATGAGCGTCATTTAACCATTTTTATTGAGTATTAAGGTTGTGGGACCTGATTCTTAGAGATATATTGGATAGAGATGTCAGATTTCATTGTTAGAATCAAGTTGCTATTACTAAAATGAACGAGGCAGACCAATGCTTTTTAAAAATATTATTATTACATGCAAGAACATTCTTTTTTTTCAGAGTTTAGATCTAAGATTACATTGGAAAGGGAGTGAATCTTCTTCCCAGTAGAAGATGACTAATTATGCAAAATCCTCTAACTCCTTGCTGTATATGTTTTTAAATTAAGATACAGGATATTAGGCAAAGCCAATATGAATACAAGACTTGTTATTATATTTCACCTTGTGGCCTGCAAGGGGAAAGAACAGCTTTATGACTACAAGAAGACACTGCAAAACATTTCCTCATTCTGCCTTTTCCTGGCTGATGTATCTCATTCTGGTTCAGGTCAAAGCCCTGAACCAATACCTTACACGATAAATATTCTTAACAATCTGAAAATGAGTGGAGAACTGAATGTTAATGCCCAATGGGTACTCCTAACCACTTCTACTAGTTTTATAGCTTCAAGGAATTAGAAGGAGGGATGGTGAAGAATTTAACAGATGAAAAGCAAGCTCTAAAGAGTCTTCTAATAGCCCTTTACATTAGAAATGACTACATACTCATTGACAAATCTTAGTATTACAGTATGGAGATATATCCTACATAACTTTGTATGCAAGCTAATACTGGAAAAACACTTCTAGCAGCGGGGATACAAAGCCTGAGCTTTCCTCGGTATGACCTGTATAAAGCCCCTGAGTGATGGTCCACCTGAGCGCAGGTAGGCCTTAGAAAGTGCTAACTGGGCCGGGTGCTGGTGGCTCACGCCTGTAATCCTTGCTACTCAGGAGGCTGAGATCTGAGGATCGAGGTTCAAAGCCAGCCCGGGCAGGAGAGACCGTGAGACTCCTATCTCCAATAAACCACCAGAAAA
>NW_012280853.1:0-1643 GCF_000151885.1 Dipodomys ordii
CTATCTCTAATAAACGACCAGAAAACCGGAAGTGGCGCTGTAGCTCAAGTGGTAGAGTGCTCGCCTTGAGCTGAAGAGCTGAGGGACACCGCCCAAGCCCAGAGTTCAAGCCCCACGACCAACCAAAAAAAAAAAAGAATTACTGGGGCTTCAACTCATGGACCTCATGCTCTCACTCATCTTTTTTAGCTCCTGGCTGCCACTCTCTATCACTTGAGCCATGCCTATACTTCCAAATTTTCTTTTTCCTTTCTGTCTTTTTTATGTTGGTAGTGAGGACTGAACTCTGGGCCTGGGCACTGTCCCTCAACTCTTCAGCTCAAGGCTAGCGCTCTACCACTTGAGCCACAGCGCCACTTCTGGCTTTTTCTGCTTATGTGGTGCTGAGGAATCGAACCCAGGGCCTCGTGCATGCAAGGTAAGCACTCTACCACTGAGCCACCTTCCCAGCCCGACTTCCAAATTTTCTGCGGGTTATTTGAATTTGTCTGTTAGGACTGGCAGACAAATTCTCAGATTCCAGCGTCCTGAGTAGCTAGGGCTATTGTCAAGAGCCACCAGCTACCCGCCCACTCTTATTTATGCAAGCCCAGACTAGCTTCAAAATTGTTATGTAACCCAGGTTGGCCTCAAATTCACAATCTTCCTGGATGCTGGGATTACAGGCATGTGACCACTATACCCTGCTTTGGCTTTTAGTACCTTAAAAAATGTTCTCTTGGGGCTGGGAAGGTGGCTCAGTGGTAGAGTGCTTGCCTTGCACTTGAGGCCCTGGGTTCGATTCCTCAGCACCACATAAGCAGAAAAAGCTGGAAGTGGGGCTGAGGCTCCAGTGGTAGAGCGCTAGCCTACAGCTGAAGAGCTGAAGGACATCGCCCAGGTCCAGAGTTCAGGCCCCATGACTGACAAAAAGAAAAAAAAAAAGTTCTCTTATTTTAAGACACCTTTTCCAAAAATTCCAGAACAATTTTCCTCTAGTTGCTATTAGCTCCTTGACCCAGGGACACTTGAATTCCTTTCCTAGCTCAGGGCCTGGACCACAAGACCTCAGGGAGCCAGCACTCCCAGCCCCTCCCAGGTCATCTATGCTGTGCTTGTTTTCAAAGGAAGGGTGTGTCAGGGACAGTGAAGGAAACACCTCCATCCACAGGAACTGTAGGAGTGAAGAAAAACATAAACCAGGAAAAATATCCCAGGGCATCAGAGGTAAAACACAGAGCATGGAAAGTGGCACAGAGGGACGTTCAGATGCCAAGGACAGGTGAACATGGAGGAATACTTGAGCTACCTCTTCCCTGAAGTAAGGTGCTACCAGAGGACTGCCTCTCTCAGTCTGACAGTTCCTGGGACAGCAGCACCACCTTCTGTCAAGTGATCAGAGTACAAATATAAGGTACTTGAACAAGACCAGAAACTTGAAGTTAAAGAAAAAGAAATGATGAGCTGTAATCCTAGCTACTCAAGAAGCTGAGATCAAAGCCAGCCCAGGTAGGAAAGTCCATGAGACTCTTATCTCCAATAAACCAGTAGAAAACTGGAAGTGGCGATGTGGCTCAAGCAGCAGAGTGCTCACCTTGGACTGAAGAGCTCAGGTACAGTGCCCAAGCCCAGAGTTCAAGTCCCACGACCAACCAAAAAAAAAA
>NW_012280854.1:0-3480 GCF_000151885.1 Dipodomys ordii
GGGCTGGCTTTGACCATGATCCTCAGATCTCAGCCTCCTGGGTAGCTAGGATTACAGGCCTGAACCACCAGCGCCTGGCTCATTCTTGCTTCTTGAGAATGAATGTGGCTTCTTGAATCATAATAACTTTATTGACTCAAACCAAAACATTCAAAACCACCTCCTTGATTTTTTGTTCTTTTAACATCTTTAATGTGGGATGAGGGTAGAATTTAAACTTTTGTTTTGAAGAATATTGCAATAAATATTACCAAATCCCTGAATATTACACTGAATCTCACTGAACCTGAATTACCCTTACAAATATTATAAAAAAGATACTCAAGCTGGGCACTAGTGACTCATGCCTGTAATCCTAGCTACTCAGAAGGCTGAGCTCTGAAGATTGTGGTTCAAAGCTATCCCAGGCAGGAAACTCATAGTTAGCTGCCAGAAAACTGGAAGTAGTGCTGTGGCTCAAGTGGTAGAGCACTCGTTTTGAGCTGAAGAGCTCAGAGACAGCTCCCAGGGCCAGAGTTCAAGCTCCATGACCGACCAACAGAAAAAAAAAAAAGATATTTAATGAACTTTGAAGTTCCAATTTCAGAAATTGGACATTTGAGAACCTCTATTATAACTATTATTGTTGAAAATGCTATTTAACTTAACCTTAGCAATAAGTTTTAGCTACCTTTTACTCCAGGTGTTTTATACCCTTTTGTCACTTTTTTTTTCCAGGATTACTATAAGACAGGAATTATCCGTTGTCCTGATGGCATATCTATTCCTGAACTGAGAGAAGCATGCGATTATCTTTGTATTTCTTTTGAATATAGTACTATTAAATGTAGAGATCTCAGTAAGTATGATGTTTTATGTATGAGTGATTTGTAGAGTTATAATAGATTGTAAAGCAAAGACTGAAAGTTTATTATTTGTCCAGACTTCAAATATTGGTTTAATTTAATTGTAAAACACTTTGGTATTACAAAGATTATTTCTGGAAGTATTCAGAGTTCTATATAGTCTCTGTATAATTGTCCAAAAATTTTTCTTTTCTTTTTTTTGAGTCAGGTCGTGGGCCTCAACTTTGGGCCTGGGCCCTTTTTTTCTTTTTGCTTATGTGGTGCTGAGGAATTGAACCCAGGGCCTCATGCATGCAAGCAAACACTCTATCACTGAGTCACCTCCCCAGCCCCATGTTCAAAAATTTTTCAACTTTATTTTTATGAACCTTCTTAAATTTCCTTGCTATTTTGCTTTTTTGTTTTTGTCCAAGCCTGGGACTTGGCTTTGATATCTAATGCTTGCTTTCACTCATTGGTTGATGCTCTGTGACCTGAGTCATGCCTTCAAACCCATATTTTGCTTTTTGTCAGTGTCTCTTAGATTGAAGTCTTGGCTTTGGTTAAATGTGATCTGATTAATTTCTCAGATCACATTATCTAAAATTTTGCAATATGTTATATTATGAAATGAGATAATATCCAGAGAACTTTGGAAGATACAAATAATTATCATACGGTACTTTTCATTAGAGATCATAAACTGTATTAAGATGGCTTTATCTGAGAATTTTAAATACTGTCTTAGAGCAGGGTCTGGCACTTTAGAATTCTGATCCTGATTGATGATACCTGCTATTATGTTTGTACCTCAGAAAAGAAGCAATTCTTTACAGAACCAGCAGCTATTATCACACGTTGACTTGGATATTAAGTGGGTAGTGAAGTTCAGTGAAAGATATCATAAGGGCAGAGGGATTGGAGAATAGTTCAGAAAAGACAGTAAAAAATGAACAGGAAAGCTTTAGAAAGAATTGACCAGGTTATTCTAAGAGCTCAGAGTCATTGTAAGACCTCTGTACATATCTAGCCCTGTCCCTATGGTTGTTACCTTTACTTCATTACCTAAGCTCAACCTTAGGTTGGCAACATGGTACCATACTTTCCCAAATAAGTTTCTAAATAAGTTTTTAAGGCACTGAGTATAAACATAGATATAACCAGCCCTTTTCTTTTTCAGTTATGAGCTGAGTCCTTGAAAATCAGTAACATTATTAAAGTTTGTCCCAAAGTGTACTATGCTATTTTTGTCAAACATTTTTTTCAAGTCTCCATAAAAATACTGATAGGTAGGGCAAAGAAGTAGGTCTACCTCTGAATCATTTCTCTATATTGTTATATTTAAAAATTTAAATGAAGTCAAATAGTCAAGCAACTGGAGAATACAATTATAAATTTGAAAAATGTTGCTATTTTTATCTAAAAAATGGTTCTAGTAGAAAGCTTGAGAATTATAAATCTTTGTTTTTAAGTTTTTTGTCGTTTTATTCATCATACCATTGAAAATTTTTGTTTTAAATTTTTATTTTATTTTTTGTGTGTATGGTGCTGGGGTTTGAATACAAGGCCTCACAGTTGCTTGACAACTGTTCTACCTTCACTTGAATCGCACCTCTAGCCCTTATCAGATCATTTGAATTAAACTTTATGTAACTAGATGCTAAAGTTTGGTGACTTTCATATTAAAAACTACTAGAATTTATTACCACACCTTCAGCCCTTATTAGATCATTTGACTTAAACTTTATGTCACTAGATGCTGAAGTTTGGTGACTTTCATATTAAAAACTAGTAGAATTTATTACAAATGATAAGCATTTTAGTTCTATTCCTTGGACAGAGTTTATTTTCTCTATTAAATACCAAATTTTTTGAAATTAAAAATAAGCATCTTCATATAAAGTATATGTAATATGATTTTCCTAGACTTTTAGCTCTTAAATTATAATTATTATTTGATTAATATGGTCACTAAAAGTTTAGAAATTCTCAAAGATGTTATTAAGAAAAAAACTACCTTGCTCATGTAACTAACCTTCTGTACAGTATCTTTACACACACACACACATATATATATATATATATGGAAATCTGCAGAGGGGATCCCAGGAAATAACAAAATCTGTTTCAAAATGTAATATATATATATATATGTATATATATATATATATATATAATTCACAAATATTTTAAATACAAAAACATTACATTACTGTCTCCAATATTCACAATGTTTCTCTTTCTTAATACACTTCAATATTTGGCAAATATTCTCCAACTTGTTATATGCTATTTTCCTATAATGAAATCTAACTCAAAAGTTTACTTTGTTCTACATAAAAATTTGGGAATTGAAAAAAAAAAGAAAAAACTACAAAGAATTAGAAGAAACTAGAAATGTTCTTGTACAAATATAAAAAATACTTTGGGTATAGACTTGAGTCTATACATTTTTTTCCTGCAAATATGTGTCTTTTTACTGGCCCACCCTCCTGCCTGCCTGCCTGCCTGCCTGCCTGCCTGCCTGCCTGCCTGCCTGCCTGCCTCCCTTTCTGCCTCCTTCCTTCCTTCCCTCCCCTTTCCCCTTCCTTCCTTCCTTCCTTCCTTCCTTCCTTCCTTCCTTCCTTCCTTCCTTCCTTCCTTCCTTCCTTCCCTC
>NW_012280855.1:0-2473 GCF_000151885.1 Dipodomys ordii
TGATCCTCAGATCTCAACCTCCTGAGTTGCTAGGATGACAGTGGTGTGAGCCACTGACACCGGGCTGAATCAGATTTTTTGATGTTCACTTTTCTTTTTTTATTTCCCTCTCTCTACCTTCTTCCTATTAGCAGCTATTAGGCATGGCGCTTAATTACTCAGTCAACTGTGTGACAAGCAGAAGTTCCCTCCCTGACTTGCTGGGTTTTGATTTTTTTTTTAAAGGCTCAAGGCCACAGAGTAAGGTGGGGTATTGGGATAAGTGAGGTGGAGTGCTTCCTTTATCATCTTGACTCTTAAGTGGAATTGGCCCTTTCTGGGAACTTGAGGGCAAGTGACAGCTCCTAGATGAGCACATCTGAAGAAATAGGACTTCAGCCTCAGGCTTTCCTATTCCTGAATAATGACGTAGAAGTAGCAGACAGCAGGGGCCATGGGGACATCATTGGCCAATCAGAGATTTTCTAGAATGTAAAGGCTTTGCCTCTGCCAGCCACTGCATAGCTCTGTTGAGATGAAGAGAATGAGAAACCCCAGTGTGACCCAGCAGGGCCCCTTGACATCTAGTGACTCTGGGACTTCCATTCCCCACTCAGAGCACTGGGTGCTCTCAGGGAAGCCTGCCTGTTCCTTGCAATGCCCAGGAGCAGCTCTGATGTCTTACTGAGTGCTTTGTCTTTCTCCAATATCTAGGGAAGCTGGGACTCAGCCTATCTGACTTTCCATAGCAGCCAAATACATAAAGCATACTTTGGCATCTCATGCTATTTCTTTTTTTTGCCATCCCTTTAGACAGAGAAGCATATTGGGAAGCAAAAAATATTACTTCTAATCCCACTTACAAAAGAATACAGAACCACGTAATGCTGAGATTATCATTTAACTCAAAGTAGTAGTTCATGTAACATCCAACAATGTGATGTGGCACCTGTACTCCTCTCATCCAAATGTAAAATGTTCTGTGGTGCAGTTCAAATTGCTCAGCATCCTGAGGCACGTTGGTATACAATTTGGGAATCATAAAAATTGGATTATAATGTACATAACTTTTGTATACTAAAAATGATATATTTGCATGGTGCAATACCTACATATATCATGTGTTACTAGACCCTGCTGGTGGACCTCAAGATCACGGGCAGATTTTCTTTTAACATATATCTGATTTTTTTTTGTTGTTGATACATTCCCAGAATGAAATGGCTAGATCAGAGCTAGTCCCATGTTAAGGGCTGTTGCTATAATTTTTCCATTCTCTGAAATAGTCATGCCAATTTATGCTTTTTCATGCCAATTTATGCCTGTTTTCAATTACATCACCAACACTAAATAATATTGTTCTTTTTAATCTTTGTAGTCAGTGGCATCTGCTTGCCAAATTTTCATCTCTTTTGCCAATGCTTTTTAGTTTTTTTTCTGTTTCCTGTTTATATGTTTTGCTCATTTTCCTATTATAATATGTGATGACTTTAACATGTATTCACACATACTTTAACTTACTTCCTTTCAAAAGATAGAACCTAATTCTCATCCTCTTGAATGTGGACTGGACTTAGTAGGAGTTCATTTCTAGAAACAGAGTGTGGCAGAAGAAATGATGTATGACATACAAGTCCTGGTCACAAAACATACTGCAATTTTCATTCTCTGGAATTGTTTTCTCTAGATAGAAAGCCAAGCAGCAATAGGAGAAGAACTGAAGTCTGTTAATGGGCAACCAACATGACTGCCAGCTACACCTCCAAATGGCAGCAACCTGCCTACGTCTAAACATAGCCTCATGGGAGAGAGCCAAAACTCCAGTCAGAACCAGCTAAGCTCCTCCCAAAGTTTTTGACATTAGAATGATATGAAATCATACACATTTTCTGTTTAAAGTTGCTAAACTTGAGGGTAAATTGTGCAGCAGTAGATCACTAATACGGAATATTAGTCTTTTCCTTATTGACTTCTAAGGGCTTTTTATTTACTAAGAATACCAATTACTTGTAGACATATGTTGCAAATATCCCTTGAGATTTTTCCATGTATCTGTGTTGAATTTATAATTATTTGAGGGAGAAGTAACATCTTTATTTTTATCGGGGGAGAAGAGTGTTATTTCTTTTTGTTCACAAATGTGGATTTAATTCTTTTTATGCCCAATAGTAAGTTTGGTTGTTATATTTACTTAGGTTCTATGCTCCACTCCCAACTTTTAAGTTTTTTTTCCTTATATGTATTTTAGGGGCATTGTATATTTTTTTGTTGGTAATTATGAATGAGATTGGGGTGTGTGTGTGTGTGTGTGTGTGTGCTAATACTGGCACTTGAAATCAGGTTCTCATGTTCTTGCTTGGCATTTTTGCTTAAGGCTAATGCCTACCACTTGATCTATATGTCAACATTCAGTTTTTTACTAATGAGTTGGAGATAAAAGTCTCATGGACTTTTCTTTCCCTGGCTGGCTTTGAACAATGATCCTCAGATCTCA
>NW_012280856.1:0-1361 GCF_000151885.1 Dipodomys ordii
CTAGAACTCTACCACTTGAGCTACCGAGCCACTTCCAGCTTTTTCTGTTTATGAGGTACTAAGGAATTGAACCCAGGGCTTCATGCATGCTAGGCAAGCACTCTACCACTAAGTCACATTCCCAGCCCTATGTTTGTTTCTTGTGTTATTATTCTAGCTAGGAATTCCAGTACTATGTTGAAGAGGAAAAGAGATAGACAAGGTATTTAATTGAAAATTTATCTTCTCTTTTTCTCCTAAAATTTATGTTTTAGCCACTGCTGCTAAGTATTGCCATGTATATAAATTACATACATTAGTACATAGTGGTTTTTTGTTTTTGTTTTTTCTCAGTTGTGGGACTTGAACTCAGGGTCTGGGCGCTATCCCTAGGCCTCTTTGTGCTCAAGGCTAGCGCTCTACCATTGAGCCACAGGGCCACTTCTGGTTTTTTCGAGTGGGTAATTGGATATAAGAGTTTTACGGGGACTTTTCTGCCCAGACTGGCTTCAACCGTGATCCTCAGATTTCAGCTTCCTAAGTAGGATTACAGGTGTGAGTCACTCGCGCCTGACATAGTTTTTTAATATACAGAATAAATACACATATAACATATTTGCAGTATTGGGGTTTGAACTTAGGGTCTTGTACTTGCTCAGTGAGGTTAGTTTTCATTCTGTTAAAATTAAAAAAAAACAACTGGAAACCAAGACTGGCAAGATCACTAGTGCCAATCACTTTGTTAGTCTTTAGAAATGTACAGAAAGGCCGGTCGCCGGTGGCTCATGCCTGTAATCTTAGCACTCAGAAGGCTGAGATCTGAGGATCATGGATCAAAGCCAGCCCTGGCAGAAAAGTACATGAGATGCTTATCTCCAATTAACCACCAGAAAACCGGAAGTGGCACTGTGGCTTAAGTAGTAGAACTCTAGCCTTGAGCTGAAGAGCGCAGGGACAGTGCCCAGGCCCAGAGTTCAAGCCCCACAACCTATCCAAAAAAAAAAAAAAAGAAATGTATAGAAAATCTTTACAAGGTTTGTTTAGTCACAGGGACACTTTGTTGACCTACTGTGCTCTCAGGGATTGAGAGAAAGTTGTTTATTATTTTTTTTAATATTTTTTTTATTGTGAGAATACTGTACAGAGGAGTTACAATTACATGGGCAAGATAACGAGTACATTTCTTTTTTGAGGTGGGGGTCCGGTCATGGGGCTGAACTCGGCCTGGGCGCTGTCCCTCAGCTCTTCAGCTCAAGGCTAGCGCTCTACCACTTGAGCCACAGTTCTACTTCCGGCTTTTTTCTTTTTGCTTATGTGGTGCTGAGGAATCGAACCCAGGGCCTCATGCATGCAAGGCAAGTGCTCTACCACTGAGCCACCTT
>NW_012280857.1:0-2957 GCF_000151885.1 Dipodomys ordii
TATATATATATATATATATATATATATATGTATATCACATTTTCTTGATCCATTCATCTACTGAGGGGCATCTGGGTTGTTTCCGTGTCTTAGCTATGGTAAATAATGCTTTAATGAACATGGTTGTGCTGGTAGCTTTAGTATGGCCTTGCTTGTGGTCATGTGGGTAAATGCCCAGAAGAGGGATTGCTAGGTCATAGAGGAGCTCTATGTTTAGTCTTTTGAGGAACCTCCATACTGCTTTCCAGAGTGGTTGAACAAGTTTACACTCCCACCAACAGTGTACTGGTGTTTCCTTTTGGCCACATTCCTACCAGCATCTGTAGTAATTAGATTTCTTGATAATGGCCATTCTAACTGGGGTAAGGTAGAATCTCAACGTTGTTTTGTTTTCATTCCTCTTCCTCCTCCTCCTCCTCCTCCTCCTTCTTCTTCATTTTATTTTTTGCCAGTCCTGGGCCTTGAACTTAGGGCCTGGGCCTGTCCCTGTTCAAGGTTAGCACTCTACCACTTGAGCCACAGCACTACTTCTGGCTTTTTCTGTTTATGTCGTACTGGGGAATTGAACTTAGGGCTTCATGCATTCTAGGCAAGCACTCTACTACTAAACCGCATTCCCAGCCCATTTGCATTTTGTTTTATGGCCAGATATGTTGACCATTTCTTCATGTATCTATTGGCGATTCTTATTTCCTCTTCAGAGAAGCCTCTCTCTCTCTCCTCTCTCTCTCTTTGTTGGTGGTAGGGCTTGAACTCGGGGCCTGGGTGCTGTCCCTCAGCTCCTCAGCTCTTCAGCTCAAGGCGAATGCTTTACCATTTGAGCCACAGAGCCACTGGTAGTTAATTGGAGATAAGAGTCTCAGGGACATTTCTGTCCAGGCTGGCTTTGAGCTGTGATCCTCAGAGCTCAGCTTCCTGAGTAGCTAGGATTAGAGGCATAAGCCACCAGTGCCCAGCCAGAGAAGTCTCTAGTCTTTAGCCCCCTTATTAATGGGACAGTTGTTTCTTTGAGAACTTGTTTTTGGGGGATTTAATTTTTAGGGTTCTAAGTATATTTTAGATATGAGGCCCGGTCTGTTGTATGGCAAATGAAGATCTTCTACTAATCTGTGGGCTTTCTATTGATCTTGCTAGCTATGTCCTTTACCATGCAGAAGCTCTGCAGTTTAATGCAATCCCATTTGTCTAACCTTTCTTTAATTTGTTGTATTTCTGGGTCTTTATTAAGAAAATTTTGACCTGTGCCAAGTCCTGTGCTAAAGAGCCCTAGTGTTTCCCCTATTCCTTCCTGTACCCTGTTTTTCAGGGTACTACTTTTACCTCAAGGTCTTTTATCCATTTGGAATTGATTCTGGTGCAGGGTAATATATAAGGATCTAACTAGTTTTCTACAGGTGTTTAACCAATTTTGTCAGCACTATTTGTTGAAGAGGCTTTCTTTCTTTCTTTTTTTTTTTTTTGTCAGTCATGGAGCTTGAACTCTGGGCCTGAATGCTGTCCCTCAGCTCTTCAGCTCAAGGCCAGCGCTCTACCAGTTGAGCCACAGCACCACTTCTGGTTTTCTGGTGGTTTTTGGAGATAGGAGTTTCACAGTCTTTCCTGCCTAGGCTGGCTTTGAACCGTGACCCTCAGATCTCAGCCTTCTGAGTAGCTAGGATTACAGGCGTGAGCCACCAGCACCCAGCTCCATACTTATTTTTTTGGCTCTCTTATTGAAGATTAGGTAGCCATAGGTCTGGGTGCTCATTTCTGGGGCTTCAGTTCTATTTCATTGGTCCTCAGGCCTGTTCTTGTGCAGTATCAAGCTGTTTTTATTACTATAGCTTTGTAAGGGAGTTTGAAGTTTGGTACTGATAGTCCTCCACCACTGTTTTTTTTGTTGTTGTTTTTTTTGTTTTTTGTTTTTTTTTGGTTCCGATCATGGGGCCTGAACTCTGGGTCTGGGTGCTGTCCCTCAGCTCTTCAGCTCAAGGCTAGCGCTCTACCACTTGAGCTATAGCGCCACTTCTGGCTTTTTTTTCTTATGTGGTGCTGGGGAATTGAACCCAGGGCCTCATGCATGCAAGGCAAGCACTCTACCACTGAGCCATCTTCCCAGCCCCTGTTTTTTTTTTTTTTTAAATCACTTGTGGGGCTTGAAATCTGGGCATGGGAGCGGTCCCTCAGTTCTTCAGCTCAAGGTGAGTGCTCTACCACTTGAGCCACAGCTACACTTCCAGTTTTCTGGTGGTTAATTGGAAATAAGAGTCTCACACACTTTCCTGACCAGGTTGGCTTTGAACTGCAATCCTCAGATCTTGGCCTCCTGAGTAGCTAGGATTACAGGCATGAGCAACTGGCACCCAGCTCCCTCCAGGACTGTTAAAGTAGGTTCTTGTTGCACAGCACAAGTTAGTTATATATGATGACAGTAATTTTTTCTTCTTCAGTTGTGTGACAGAGCTAATACAAAATGTGCTGTTCTGTTAATTGAATACCATTCTGTAATTGCAAAAACAAAAATAAATTTGCAATTGTTACGCCTGGCATGGGTGGCTCATGCCTGTAATCCTAGCTACTCAAGAGGCTGAGATCTGAGGATTCCTGTTCAAAGCCAGTCTGAGCAGGAAAGTCCATGAGACTCTTAAACCCAATTAACCACCTGAAAATCCAAAGTGTAGCTGTGGCTCAAGTGGTAGAGCACAAGCCTTGAGCAGAAGAGCTGAGGGACAGCGCCCAGGCCCAGAGTTCAAGTCCCACTACTGACCAAAAAAACAAAAAACTTTCCATTGTTGGTCTGGGAAGTTGGCTCAGTGGTAGAGCGCTTGCCTTGCATGCCTGAGGCCCTGGGTTCGATTCCTCAGCACCACATAAGCAAAAAAGGAAAAAAGCCGGAAGTGGTGCTGTGGCTCAAGTGGTAGAGCGCTAGCCTTGAGCTAAAGAGCTGAGGGACAGTGCCCAGGCCCAGAGTTCAGGCC
>NW_012280858.1:0-1150 GCF_000151885.1 Dipodomys ordii
CCCAGGGCCTCATGCATGCAAGGCAAGTGCTCTACCACTGAGCCACCTCCTCAGCCCCATCTTTTTCTTTTTGAATGTGTGTTATTAGAGTTTGAACTCAGGGCCTCAAGCTTGATGGGCTGGTGCCATACTGCTGAGCCACACCTCCAATTCTATGTATTACTGATTATTTTTTAATGGGTCGCTGTATCTGAGTCACAGTCTGCCTGCCTTAGGCTTCCTGTCCTCACTGGGATCACAAGCATGTGCTACTGCATCAGCTTTCCTTTCATAGACAAGTATTCTCTTGGGCTGATTCAGGCTGGTCTAGAACTATAGTCCTAGAACTCAGCCTCCCCCATTGCTTGGGATGAGAGGTGCTCACCACTACTTCCAGCTGTGGATAGAGAAAGGGTTTTGTGAGCTTTTTCTGCCTGCATTGGCCTCAAACTACGATCATGACAGACAGGAGCCACCAGTGCCCGAGTGCTAGGACCAGCTCAGTGCCTTCCCTGTCTCACACTCCACTAGGCCTCTGTTTCCAGATCTCTCCCTTGGGTCTCCCGAAGGCAGCTGTGGAGAAAAGAGAAAGAACTAGGGAAAGCATGGAGGCTGTAGACTCAGGCAGGCTGGGAGGGGGTACTCGGAATCTGAACTACTACAGTCACCTGTTCTCAGACACTCAGTTTGTTCCTAGTTTAGAAGATGAAAAGCCCTAAACATTAAGTTAACATTCCCAGTACAGTTCTGCCTCTGTCCCCGCCCGCAGGGTGACCAGTCACCAGGAACTGTACAGTCACTGTGAAGCACCTAACCGCCTCCCAACTCTGGGAGAAGTCCCTGGCAGCTGACCGCCGGGCTCCGTCGTAGGCTCTGCTTCTCTCCCATCTGAATCTGTGTCTTCTGCTATGACACACACCTGGTACCATGCTAGGGGTGCACTATGTTTTCTACATATCAGGAGGGGAAAAACTGTGAGAAGACGAGAGAAAGCTGACACTGTTCTAAAGGAAATGTGCTCATTACCTGACTCTGTAACTATAACCCCTCTGTATATCACCTTTGCAATAACAATGAATAAATGAGTTAAAAAAATTTTGGGGGGGGTCCAGTCGTGGGGCCTGAACTCTGGGCCTGGGCGCTGTCCCTCAGCTCTTCAGCTCAAGGCTAG
>NW_012280859.1:0-3130 GCF_000151885.1 Dipodomys ordii
AAAAAAGCAAGGAAGCAAGGATAAAGGAAGGGAGGGGAAGGGAGGAGAGGAGAAAAAGGAAAAGGAAAGGAATAACTCTACTAAAATATGACTGAGAAACACAGTTTGTCCCTTATCAAAGTATTTGAAGGGCCAGGTGCCAGTAGCTCACACTTGTAATCCTAGCTACTCAGGAGGCTGAGATCTGAGGATCATGTTTCAAAGCCAGCAAGGGCAGGAAAGTCTGTGAGACTCTTTATCTCCAATAAACCATTCAGAAAACGAGAAATGGAGCTGTGGCTCAAATGGTAGAGCACTCACCTTCAGATGAAGAGCTGAGGT
The DNA here is from genome assembly GCF_000151885.1 of Dipodomys ordii. Taxonomy (NCBI): domain Eukaryota; kingdom Metazoa; phylum Chordata; class Mammalia; order Rodentia; family Heteromyidae; genus Dipodomys; species Dipodomys ordii. The sequence continues at coordinate 322 of NW_012280859.1, forward strand.
ATAGCACCCAGGCCCAGAGTTCAAGCCCACGACTGACCAAAAAAAAAAAAAGAAAGAAAGAAAGAAAATGCTACAATGCTCAATAGGAAATGTACTCATTACCTTGAAATTATAAACCCTCTATACAGCATCTTCACAATAAAAAAAAAATTTTTTAATGAAAATGCTAAGTGTTGAGGTAGGAGGAAGAAAGCCAAGACATAGCCTGTCTCATCTCTCCAAAATTCAATTCTCTTCATCCTTATCACTTTTACCTCTAAGATCGTCCTTGCTCAAGCAGTAATTTGTCCATGCACACAAATACAAGACTTCTCTAAGCATTCGAGTTTTTAAAAAGTTTATCAGAGCCAAATGCCTGGTAGCTCACACCTGTAATCCTAGCTACTCAGGAGGCTGAGGACAGTTTGAATCCAGCCCAGGAAGCAAGTCCGTGAGACTCTTCTCCAAAAAACTACTGTTCTCAGAAAAAAACCAGAAGTGGTGCTGTGGTAGAGAGCTAGTCTTGAGCACAAAAAGGCTCAGGACCACCAAAAACAAAGAAAAAAGAAAAGAAAAAGCTTATCAGAGCATCAACTCAACAGACTTCTTACAGCTTTAAAATAAAATCCCCACAACTACCTGTGACATGATCTCTGTCATCCCTGGATCCCATGTCAGACATCTCCTCCCCAATGGCAATCAAGCTAAACAGGTCCTCTAAAACTGTGGAGTCTTTCCAAATTTTTCAGACCTTTAATTCACTTACAGAGGTTCCTATATTCCATCTGTCTACATCTTTGTCAGTACATATACATCACTACTACCAACAGGCAGAGCTATCCGTCAAGGACAAGTCCCACAGTTATTTTCTCAAATTGCATGATTCTACAAGTAATTCGGGATCTCCATTTCATTTAGAGCCCCCTCCAGGGGGCGGGGGGAGGGTCCTCATTTTGGACATAGTAAGTTTGAGAAGCCCATGGGACAGCTAAGGAACTTTCCAGGACACAGGTGATCATGTGGGTCAGGAGAGACATCTGTACTCAACACAGGAAGATGTTAGCACTTAGGTCTGGTAATAAAGGCCTAGAACCATGATTCTCAACTAAAAGGAAGAGAGCCTTCTCATCGCTAAGTCAGTATACATAATGAGATGTTATTCATGGGAGCAAAGGTAATAAATATTATATGAATGGTATGGAAACCAAGATATTTAGGTTAAGACCCTATATACAAGACAGAGGGACTAATAGGAAAGAGAAACCAAAAGTAAAGGAAAACCTGAAATGATACTAAAACTTCACACATATGCTTTCCACAACTTCTTTCATATGACGAACTTCAACTCATGTTTCATCCATTTCAAATGCCACCAGATCCTAGAACCCTTTCCAGATTTATACATATGAACTTTATCCCCCTCCACACTACCACATTTCTTCTGTTGTACAATTTAAGATGTGACCCAGCCAGTTGTAGTGGCAGATGCTTGAGCACTCAAGAAGCTGAGATAGGAGGATCAATATTTAAGTTCAGCCTGTACTACAAAAGAAGTTGTCTTTAAAAAAGTCACCGTTTGTGTTAGCTCAGTATATAGTTACGGTGATAAGGCATTATAGTATTATGCCCTGTATTACAGCTGGGCATGTCTCCTCCAGTATTCTGTGAGGTTTAACAAGCCAAGATCATATTCCAATTCCTATGAATTCTCAAAGAAAGAAGATAAAAACATTTTCTAACTTAAAAGCTGAGGCAAATAGTTGGAGAGGTTCTCTCACTAATTCCTTAAGTAGAACAAAGTATTTACAAATTGCATTTCTTAAAGTAGCATCTACCGTGCAGTCTTTAAAATTCACTGCTAAACACAAACTATTCTCATCAAAACTCCTGTCACAGTACAATAATTTATTCCATATATATAGAGAGAGAGAGAGCACGATTTTAGTGGGAGACCTAATATATGATACTCGGGCTTAAACCAAGAGCCAATCGTCAGACTCAACTGCCAAGCAAGGTTAGACAGTCAGTCAACATTTTTTCCAAGTTCTTCACTTACAGAGACTCCTTTAAAAGCCAACAACAGGGGCTGGGGGCGTGGCTAAAATGGTTGGGCGCCGGCGTAACTAGTGGGAGGGCTGAGTTCAAGCCCCAGTACAGCTACAGTAAAAGTAAACAGGAGAGGTTAAGTAATGGTGCACACCTGTAATCCCAGCACTCGGGAGGCTGTGCTAGGAATATCCTGCGAGCCATGCCGCCAAGGACTACACAGCGAGACTCCAAAAAAAAAAAAAAAAAACGCCCATTAATGAACAAGAGTTTACTGTCACTCTCGAAAACTAGGGCTAAGAGTGACGTGAGTACAATCAGAGACGGCTGAGTAATTTCAAAGTAAAGGTCAACCTGGTAGACGTCAAAAGTCCCCACGGGCGTGGCGCACCGCACCCGGGAAAAGGAAGCGTCGAGGTCCTAGGATGCGGGAACGCCAACCCAGCCAACGTCCGGTCCCCGCACACCGGGAAGGCTCGGTGGCGGGGCGGGCCTGGGGGGGAGGGGAGCAGCCGGCGCTAAACCAGACAATCGCCGCCCCGGAAAACTCCACAGTGCGGGCACGCCCGCCTGGGGACCTGGCGCTGGCACGGACGTGTCACCGGCCGGGAACGGGGCCGGGAGCGCGGCGCGGAGCCAGCGCGCGCTCGGGCCCCAAGAACAAAGTTTAGAAAGCGGGAGAAAGTTTTCTGAGCGGCGGCGCAGCGGCGGCGCCGGGCCCGCGACGTCTCTCCTCCAGTCGCCGCGGGCCCTCAACTTGTCCGGCGCCGGGAAAAGCGGGCCC
>NW_012280860.1:0-1966 GCF_000151885.1 Dipodomys ordii
AAAAAAAAAAAAAATGTTTACAAAATGTTTCATTGAAGGGCGGAGGGTATGATAGAACTCCTGACTGGGAAACATGACATCGTGATTTCAGCCATCAGAGCCACCAGTTTTATTCCTATAAAACCCGCTCATTTAATTAGCCTATGGGGACAGAATTCGTGTTAAAGAAGCCTCTGCTGGCTGGGAGGCAATGGCTCCTGCCTATAATCCTAGCTACTCTCAGCATCAAAATAATTTAAAGATGATACAAATCGTTACTGCAGCCTGCAAAAAAAAATATCGAAGGATGGACACATCCAGAAAGCTCTGGAAATCACCTTTCCTCTCCTACCACTCCTTCCATCCTCAGCAGCTGCCCCGTGTCTCTTTGCTTCCCCCTATCCAATTCCCGAAACTCCACCCCGGACGGATAGAGCATCTGCTAGACACTTCTGCCCCTGTATCTGGGACAACCTTTCATTTGTAGCTCTTTCTATTTTCCCTTCTTTTGGCATTGTAAGTGATTTTTACACTCGTTTCACACTTTGGAGATGGATTCTTGCATTCTGCTTGGGTCTGTGCCTGAACCACAAGCATTGTAATTTTTTTTTTCTTTTTGGTTCCTGACATAGCTGGAATGCAGGTTGAGCCAGCACATCCGCATTCTTCCATGGAGATGAGGGTTTCGGATTTTCCTGCTTGGCTAGCTGGACCTACATCTTCCCAACCCCAGACTTGCAAGTAGCGAGGCCTGAGATGCCCATGCCTCATACCCCACAGGTCCCCTGCTCGCTCTTCGCCAAGCTGAGCAAAGGGTGTTTGGGAACACATAGAACATGCAAAAGCGTTTTTCTCCCGGCTCCCCAAAATGGAGTGCAAAGGGTAGGAAGATTTGAAAAACCCTTGTAATTTTGTTCACCTTATCTCCCCGCATACAGACTCACCTATTAAAGTAGCAGTTTGTTAAGTAACCGTTGGGAAAAAAAACGAAAACTAGGGCTTTGACGTTGATTTGCTGGATGCAGGCGAAGTGTGGATTTGAAAGGCAGTAAAATCCGAAGTTCCTGACCAGGTCCATACACCAAAAGGACTTTTAATCCAGCTTTGCAACTTCACGTTAAAAACATAGTTAAGTCAAAAATAACTCTGGTGATCACGTCCAGCTCGGTGCTTGGCCAGGGCTGGGCTTCACTGGAACTTAGGCTGGGCCTACATTCTTACATTTCCTGCAGAAATTTACCTTTCAACATTAATTTTTTTCCTTTCATGATAAGTATTCTATTTGAATTAACCTTTATCAATAAACAGCATTACTTGTTTATCTAAGTATTGTTCACAGTTGGGACCACAGACTCCTCGCCCCACCTATCTGGTGACAGACAGAATATTGAAAGTGGAAGAAAGGGAAGTGTCATTTGAGTGATGAGAAGTAATAATCAAGAGTTCAATAAGAATATTCTTAAATTAATGATTGTTAAGCCGGGTGCAGGTGGCTCACACCTGTAATCCTAGCTAGTCAGGAGGCTGACATCTGAGGATCTTAGTTTGAAGCTAGCCAGGACATAGAAGTCCATGAGACATTTATCTCCAATTAATCACCTAAAAGCCAAGAGTAGGGGTATGGCTCAAATGGTACAGTGCTAGCTCTGAGTAAAAAAAAAAACTAAAGGATAGTACTTAGCTCTGAGTTCAAGCCAAGTACTGGCACACACACACACACACACACACACACACACACACACACACACAATATTAATGATCTTTAGCCAAAATCATTTACTCTGCAGTGGCCAAAAGTCTTCTGATTGCAATCATAAAAGTTTCCTTATTTGAACAATATCACTTTCCATTAGTGTTTATAAAACTTCATATGATATCTGTATGATAAAAGAAATAGAGGCTTGGGGCTGGGAAGGTGGCTCAGTGGTAGAGCGCTTGCCTTGCTTGCATGAGGCCCTGAGTTCGATTCCTCAGCACCACATAAGCA
>NW_012280861.1:0-1340 GCF_000151885.1 Dipodomys ordii
TTCCTTCCTTCCTTCCTTCCTTCCTTCCTTCCTTCCTTCCTTCCTTCCTTCCTTATTTTTCCAGTCCTGGGGCTTGAACTCAGGGACTGGGAACTGTCACCTGAACTTTGGTGCTCAAGGCTAGCACTGTACTACTTGAGCCACAGAACCACTTCCATATGGAAGATAATTTGGCATTGCATTTTTGTTTCTTTTTATTATTATCGTTAAGTACTTCATTTTTAAATTTTTTTTCTTTTTTATTGTCAAGGTGATGTACAGAGGGGTTACATTTACCTAAGTAAGGTGGTAAGTACATTTCTTGTCAAACTTGTTACCCTCTCCCTCATCCCAACCCTCCCCCCCAAGCTGTACAGATCATTTCCAACATATTGTCTTGTGAATATCGCTTTTACATTGGTTCCCACCTTATCCTTTGTCTCACCATTCTGTTGTTCCCCTTCCCTTTCCTAATTCAGATAAACGTATATATAATACCAGGGTACCAACATCAAATACAGTGACAGCAGGGGATATATCATAGGGGGAAGAGCATACAGAAGAAATAAAAAATAACATAGTACATTAAAAGCAACAACAACAAAGAAAAACCTCTTGTGTCCATGTTTTGGAGTTCATTTCCCTTAGCATTATCTCATATGGTCATATGTACATAGCTATTGAGCTATTCTGCTCATCTAAGATTACACTAGACGTATACTAATTATTGCAAATAAGGGAAACCATTTGCCATTCCACAAGTCAGAGTTTGCACTGATTTTAAAACAAGGCATGTCATAATTATATTTTCTTCTCTGAATGCTAATTCTAACCCAAATGTCTAAAATAGATTGCCCAGGGTTGGGGAAGGAGACAGGGCCAGAGAGGTCTGTTAGGAACTTGGTTCATCCTGGAAAGAGACAAAAGAGAAGACTGCATGCATTCATTGACTTGTTTCTGAGTGTGTGCCAGTGTTGTACTGAGATGAAAGCTGGGAATACAAAAGTAAACAAGTTAAATATGGTTCCTTCCTCCCTAGGGTTGACAGTTAGTAGGTAGATCAGGCAAGTGGGAAGGCAGCTGAGATGCTGAAAAGAATGCTGGGAGCACATGTACAAAGAGAGATTTGGAGTTTCGGGAAGGTTTTCTAAAACTACTGGTGGTTCATGCCTGTAATACTAGCTACTCAGGAGGCTGAGATCTGAGATTGCAGTTTGAAGCCAGCTAAGTCAGAAAAGTCTGTGTGATTGTTATCTCTAAAAAAAAAGTCAGAAGTAGAGCTGTTGCTCCTGTGGCGAGCACAGGACCAAGATTTTTTTTTTTTTTTTTGTCGGTCGTGGGGCTTGAACTCTGGGCCTGGG
>NW_012280862.1:0-2216 GCF_000151885.1 Dipodomys ordii
TACCACTTGAGCCACAGCACCACTTCCGGCTTTTTTCTTTGCTTATGTGGTGCTGAGGAATCAAACCCAGGGCCTCAGGCATGCAAGGCAAGCACTCTACCACTGAGCCACCTTCCCAGCCCCGAGAATACATTTTTAAAAATTTTTTATTTATTTTTTTGTCAGTCATGGACTTGAACTCTGGGTCTGGGTGCTGTCCCTCAGCTCTTCAGTTCAAGGTGAGCACTCTACCACTTGAGCTACAGTGCCACTTTGGGTTTTCTAGTGGTTTATTGTAGATAGGAATCTTACGGTCTTTCCTGCCCGGGCTGGCTTTGAACTACAATCCTCAGATCTTAGCCTCCTGAGTAGCTAGGATTACAGGCGTGAACCACTGGCACCCGGCTTTATTTTTATTTTTTGTCAGTTATGGGGCTTGAGCTCTGGGCCTGGGCGCTGTCTTTCAGCTCTTCAGCTCAAGGCTAGCGCTCTACCTCTTCCAAGTTCTTGCTGGTCAGTTGGAGATGAGAGTCTCAATGGCTTTGAACCATGATCCTCAGATCTCAGCCTCCTGAGCCGCTAGGATTACAGGTGTGAGCCACCACCAGCATGCTGTTTATAATTGTGCTGGTACTCCAAGCTTGAACTCGGAGCCAGTTTCCCTTGCTTAGCTTTTTCATTCAGGCTTGGTGCTCTGTGACTTACGCCACACCTCCACTTCTGGCTTCTTGCTGGTTAATTCAGGATAGAGTCTCAGACTTTTTTTTTTCCTGCCTGTGTTGGCTCAGATCTTAGCCCGTGAGCCCCACCCAGGTAACATCAACGCTGCTCACCGGTTGGCCGGTGTTGGGAGGCCGGGGAGTCTCTTGCAGCTGAGCCGCCAGCCCACACTCGAAAACAGCTGAGCTGCTTTGTCTGGCAGCCTCAGTGGAGTGAGCGTTTTCCTGGTTGTTCTTTCCGGCGTGGCTCTGATGGGGGAGTGAGAAGGGTCAGCCTGGGCTGGATCTGTTACTTCTTTACTTGGCCAGGCAGGGTCTGCGTGGACACCAGCGCCTGCTCCTGTGGAGAGCTGGCGAGGTGACTGTAGCCAGCCCTGGCTGGCCGGTCTCCTGGAAGGGTGGGATGGCTCTGTGTTGCAGTGGTGCTGGTTTGCAGCCCCCCCCCGCCCCCCGGACTCACTACCAGGTTCCCCTCAGTGTGGACCTGCCGCGTGTTCACAGGAGGGGCCCTCCCTCCCTGCTCTCTCGGTTACACACGTTTGAAGGCAGCAAATGGGCAATCTCAGACCCTGACCCCCAGCGGGGGCAGAGGTGGCCCCGAGGCAGCGGGGTGAGCACAGAGTAAGCCGAGTGCCTTTACTCTCAGGATTCATGCAGTATACCAACTTGTGGTTTGGGCTTTTTGTGCCTGGCCACTTTATTTTATTTTGCTGGGCTAGGTGGCTCAGGGTTAGCCCTCTGCCACTTCGTGTCACAGCTCCACATCTGGTTTTCTGGTAGTGAATTGGAGATACAAGTCTCAGGGACTCTCCTGCCCAGGCTGGCCTTGAACCACTATCCTTAGATCTCTGCCTCCTGAGTGAGTGTACAGGCGTGAGCCACTGATTCCCTTACACTTCTTATTTTGCAATTTTTGCAGTGCAGTTCTGGGGCGTAAACCCAGTTTGTCATGCTTGTTGGCAAAGTGTTCTCCCACTGCCTGACCACTTTTAATTGGCACCAAGAATCTGTCTGGCTGAGGGGAAACTATTTAGGAGTGAGATTGCGGGCGGTGGACAATCTCTTGATGAGATTTAGGGCTCCCACCCCCTAGGCCCAGTAAACCTGTGTGTCCTGAGGTGCCCTGGCATGTTCTCTGCCTGGGCCTCTGCCAGCTCGAATGGGTCGGTGGGAGCTGAAGAGAACATACTCTTGGATGATGGGCAAGGGCAGGGCCAGGCCACACCCAGGGGGTGCTACAGAGCTCCATTGCTTCTGCCTTCTCTGTGCAGAAGTCAGGGATCCAAATCAACTTGTGATACCTTGGCGCACCCCAGGCTCAAATCCAGCAGGGGGTTTGGGCAGCGACACGCCTTTGTGCTAAAGCTCGGGGCGCACTAGGCTGTGAACTGCGGGTTCTGCTCTGTTGACTCAGCAATTTTCAGGCTTTGTTTAAGTCTGTGGGCATGCTTTTGTGCTGCTTATGTTGAACCAACCATCCAAAAAGTATTGAGGTTTCAGTTCTCCTGGTATGAGGTA
>NW_012280863.1:0-1473 GCF_000151885.1 Dipodomys ordii
TTATGTGGTGCTGAGGAATCGAACCCAGGGCCTCATGCTTGCAAGGCAAGCACTGTACTACTAAGCCACCTTCCCAGCCCTTATCTCTCTCTCTCTTTCTTTCTTTCCTTCCTCTCTCCCTCTTTTTTTTTTTTTTTTTTTTTTTGTTGTGGGGCTTGAACTCTGGGCCTGAGTACAGTCCCTGAGCTCTTCAGCTCAAGGCAAGCATTCTACCTCCTAAGCCACAGTGCCACTTCCAGTCTTCTAGTGGTTTATTGGAAATCAGAGGCTCACAGACTTTTCTATCCAGGCTGGCTTTGAACCATGATCCTCAGATCTCAGCCTTCTGAGCAGCTAGGATTATAGGCGCCTGGCTTATCTTTCTTTAACAGTAGCATTAACAAAAGAAAGAAGCAGGAATGACCAAACCTTTTCTCTGAAGATATGGGCGTGTAGACTTCAAAACCGAAAGGAATATTGAAAGAAGTTCTACTAAGTCTCCAGTCACATGGCAAGCTGTAGCTTCATGATACATCATGTGCAATGTGTTGAAAGACTACAAGTGATTAAAAAAATTGAAACTTAATTTTACTTTTACTTTATTAAGCCACAGAATGGTAATGCTCAACCTGAGAGCTATTTTTAGATGCAGACTGTAAGTCTGTGCACATATATGCAAAGCAAATGTTATCTAATTTCTAACCAAGTCAAAGTCTCCTATTCAGCTCTTTGAAAATATATGAAAAGTTCTCACCTTCAGAGCCCTGTTCGTTGTACACATTTTAGTGTGCAGAGAATGTAACCTAGTGTGCAGAGACTGTAACCAGCTTTAAAAACAAATAAATAAGATCTATTTTAATTCTATAACCTTAGAAATTACAAATATTAGGGAAAATAGGTAACTTTTAAATAATTTTCCCAGGCTTGTATAAAAAGACAATAGTGAAATGGCCACTAATCATACTCAAAATAGGTCTGAAATAGGTTAAAGAGCTCCAAAGATATGGATTAAATTCCTTAAAATGTATTGACTTGTCAAATTTTATAATACCTTTACCTATAACCTATACTATAATCTATATTAAAAAAATCCTTACACATTTTTCCATTTTGCTATATTATAAAGCATCCCTCCTTCTAATCCTTGAGTCAGTTCAGTCTATTACACTATTCATAATTCAAAGTCCAAAATTCTGAGCTTAGAATCTGTGGCAGTGCATTATCTAAGTAACATACGGAGGCAGTATTTAGCCTGTAAACGGTGAGACCAGGATCTGTGTATATATGTCTTGTCAGTGCCTAGAGAAAGTATGGCACAGAGTAGACATTCAAACATCTGTTAAATGAAAGACTTAAAATTCTCACTAATCTTTTCAGATGTTGTTTTTTTTTGGGGGGGGGAGGGTGGGGGTCCGGTCGTGAGGCCTGAACTCTGGGCCTGGGCGCTGTCCCTCAGCTCTTCAGCTCAAGGCTAGCACTCTACCACTTGAGCCA
>NW_012280864.1:0-1622 GCF_000151885.1 Dipodomys ordii
AGAAAACTGGAAGTGGTGCTGTGGCTCAAGTGGTAGAACGCTTGCCGTGAGCTGAAGAATTGAGAGCCCAGGCAAGCCCCACAACTTGACCAAAAAAAAAAAAAGAAAAAAAGTTCCCAGGTCCCAAGTTCAAGCCCCAGGACTGGCACAAAATACAAAACAACCACCCTCCCCCCCAAATAAAACCCCCACCAAAACAAAACCCTTCACTTTTCTTACCCTTTAAGTCTCACAAACCCCTTTTCAACGATAGCAAGATATATCCCATGGCACCTGTGACCCAGTGGTAGCCTTCCCAAAGCCAGGCTGCCATCCCAGAGAGGGAAGCAGCTGCTGCTTACAGGCTCCAGTGCTCTTTTGGTATATTCAGTCATCACACCAGATCATAAAAAATAAATCTTTTAATTGCTTTGTACTTGGCACAGATGGTATCATTCAAACTCACATTTTTATTTAATGGGCTGAAATATCACACTGTAGCTTTGAAACAGTACAGGGTTATTTTACAAAATTACATTCAGCAGCAGCAATATGTTCTGAAAATTAATCCATAAAATTAAGATTGGGGGTTGAATAAACAAGGAAAAAACTGTCTAGAAAATAAACTGAAGCTATCTGTTGGGAATAGTTGAGAATTGTGCTTTGTTTTTTGACAATCTTGCTACTTTATGAATAACTGAGAACTGTAAAATCCTGGCATATGAATATAGAGGGTAAGCTTTAATGTCTCTGGAAAGTGTACCCCTGGAAAGGAAAACACAAAGCAAAGCCTTGTTGAAACCATGTGCCCATTTGAGGGGGATGAGATTCATTGGTCTTTGCTAAACATCACTAGAAAAGAATCACGGTGGAGAAATCTCATTCAATTCCCACTGCTATAGGTCCTAGAGGAAGCTCAAATCCGGTTGTAAAGAGGTTGTCACAAAGGCTTACCTCTTAATTACAAGTACTCCTGGAACTCCAGGACCACTATTACAACTGTCAGTGACACTTTACTAGTGATAATTTGTGTTTGGAGCCACTGCTTGAAGTTACCTGTATGACTGTTCCTAGCAAAGCATACCTTCCAGATATACTGTCTAGAGAAAACTAGGGACAGAAATCACCTTCTTCCAGAGCAGCAATGGCAATGGTTCAATGAAGAATTTCCTATTAAAGTGGAATGAGAAATGGCAATCCATCTGATTTCCCTGATTAGAGGCATCAGTGACCCAAGTTTTATCCGGGAAAAGGCATTCATGGATTGATTGGTGCTCCTGGGAAGAATTCAGTATTGAACTTAATTCCTGGCTACTCTTTTGCAGAAGTGTCTGCATTTCTCAAATCTGATCCAAAACTACTGCTTGAAGTCAGCTTCTTATAGCAAAGACTAAGCACAAATGGTTTCTTTCCATCAGCACATGTGATCCTCAGCACTCTATCCAGAGCAGGACTGGGCTGGAACATGGGGTGTATCAAGATGGAAGCCTAGCCGGGTGCCGGTGGCTCAAGCCTGTAATCCTACCTACTCAGGAGGCTGAGATCTGAGGATCAAGGTTCAAAGCCAGCCGGGGCAGGAAAGTCTGTGGGACTCTTATCTCCAATAAACCACTAGAAAACTGGAAGTGGTGCTGTGGCTCAAG
>NW_012280865.1:0-3927 GCF_000151885.1 Dipodomys ordii
TGGGGGGTCCAGTTGTGGGGCCTGAACTCTGGGCCTGGGCGCTGTCCCTCAGCTCTTCAGCTCAAGGCTAGTGCTCTACCACTTGAGCCACATCACCACTTCTGGCTTTTTTCTTTTTGCTTATGTAGTGCTGAGGAATCGAACCCAGGGCCTCAGGCATGCAAAGCAAGCACTCTACCACTGAGCCAATTTCCCAGCCCCAAAGCAGTTGCTATTTTTAAAAGCAAGAACAACAGTAACTTTATAAAAAGTGTCATGGCTTCATTTAGCCAGGGAACAAAATATAGGCATGTGCCTATGCAATATAGTAATGTTAAACTGTGATATGTTTATAGACATTCAGTGGATTTCAAAAGGTACATTTCAGATAAAACTCTTCAGCAATGGTAGGATAGTTTGAACAATCAATTGTGTCACGACTGACAATTTACCAAAAATCAAACAGGGTGTGCAAGTGGTTACAAGGGAATCAGGTGAAATGTAATAGATTCTATACAGAGCTGAAATAGTATAATTGTTTAAAATGACTAAGTCAAAGCCCAACAAAATAAGTACCAGGAAATGGATATTTGCAAGTGGGGAGAGGATTGCCCAGGAAAAAAGGCTAAAGGAATGAAAAGGGATATGGGTGAGGGAAGGTGGAGAATGCAGGCAAGAATTCATTGTGTATACCTCAAAATTGAGAATAATAAGGGAAAGACTTGGCCAAAATGAAGGGGAAGACATTAAAGGGATGACACAGACTAACTTGCATTGCATACACAATCTGTCCTTTTACATGGCAAACAATTCCAATACATAATCTAAAAATTAAGAAAAGTGAAGGAAGGGGTAAGTTGAGGGGAGCAGATGAAACTGTTGAAAGGAGTGATCAAGAGGTACTGTATTCATGAACTGCTTGCATTATTTTCCATTCCCTTACTAAAATAATACAAATTTTCCAATGATACCAATTTTCTCATATTAGAACGGTAATTTTGTGAAAGTCTATAAAAATAAACTGCATTGGTGAGTGGCAACTCCTTTGTAAAACTATGAAAGATAATAAAAATATTCAGAAACAATCAAAGTGAGCGTTGTTGGCCAGCACTGTAGGATGAGACCATAAATTGAAATCCCACCCAGGCATTTAACATCTAAAAGACTTTGGACAAGATAACATCTCAAAGAACTTCATTTTCAACTTGTAGATCAGAAGTGATAATAAGATCTACCTGATAAAATTATGGAAACACAGAAATGAAGAACTATACAAAAGGAGCTAGTAAAGAAATTTTAAATAGTAAATAGCAACACTTGGGCTGGGAATGTTACTTAGTAGTAGAATGCTTCCCTCCTAGCTTGCATGAAGCCCTGGGTTTGATTCCTCAGTATCACATAAATAGAAAAAGCCGGAGGTAGTGCTGTGGCCCAAGTGATAGAGCATTAGCCTTTAGCAAAAGAAGCTTAAGGACAGTGCTCAGACCCTGAATTCAAGCCCCATGAATGGCAAAATAATAATAACTATAATAATAGTAACCACAACAACAACAACACTGGTCATTGTTGCTAAACATGTCAATCCTGGGATTAAATTTATCATTAATGGTTATCCATCAATGACCTCTAGATCAACCACTTTTTGTTGGCAAAGATCTAGGCTTTTTTTTTTTTTACTGTGAAAATACCATACAGAGGGGTTACAATTACATGGGTAAAGTAATGAGTACATTTCTTATCAAGCAGTGTTGCCTCCTCCTTTGTTTCCCCTTCCCATCCCCTAGAGCTTATCAAGAACCATTAATGGCAAAAGTCTTTAACTTGATGACTTTATTTATTGGTAAATACCACAAGTGAATTTAATTATTTTCATTACCCAACTAATGAGCAACAAATGTACTAACCTGGAATGTATTCCTGCCATTCCTACAATGGGATTAACATATCTTTGGAAGCTAAGGTCACAATCTCTAAAACCTGATTCTGCACTTAATCCCTACCTCTGACCTAAGTAAATTAACAATTTTCATGCTTAGTTTCTTTATCTACATAACAGAGATAACTAATTTCTGCCATTTACTGTTGCTACAAATACTGGCAACATTACCCTCTGAAGAATTACAATAGTAGTTGACATGTAGAAACATAAACTAAAAATTGATAAATATAAGCAACTGAAATATTTTATACGCTGTTATCTATATGATGTAGTTTTATGAATAGGGTTCAACTCTATTCAATGCAAATATCTGGGGATATATTATAAGCACCTGTATCAGAGTAGAAAGTAGCATATAGCTAAGCTGAATCACACATTTTTTTCTGTGTGAATAAAATAGAATCATAGAGATCAAACATATAATCTCATCAGAGACCATGCTGTTCGGCAAACTGCTTGGGTTGGCATGAAAATCACGTAGAATACCTTAGGACCATATTCATCACAAGCAACCTTATTAAGAATCATTATCTGTGTAAGTAAGAAATGAAGCATGGGAGCATAACCCATTTTCTTGTCTCCAATACACCATCATCAAAAACAAGATTAAATCAAGCTTTTAAATAAATTTCAAATATCATCTGTGCACCTACAGATGCATATAAGAGAGACTGCATCCTCCAGATGACTTTTCCTCTAGGAGAACATTTGTCTCAGTCTATAGAGCTGTGTTGCTGATGTATATGCGTATGGCAGTTTTTGGTGTTTTTAGTCCTTTTATTAAGATAAAGATACCTTAGGTTTCTTTGCTATATGTATAATTTACTGTCTTCTCTGTAGGTAATGTTATTCTAGGGCTTGCATTCCTTTTTTATTTCTCACTAAAATTACTTTCAAATGAGACAAATTTTCTCTAATTAAAATGATAATTTAGTGGAAGTCTATAATAAAAATGAAGAAGCAAATCCATCACTCTATCTCCACATCTACAATATTTTTTCCAATAAACTTTGTCCATGTACATATCAAATAGATTAGGTAAATTAGAGTGCTTTTAGAAATATTATGTGTGTGTCCTGGCATTTGATCATCTAACATATTTCTAATCAATTAGACATTAAGTCCTACAATCTTTCTGACATTTATAGCATCTTCCTCCATATCCCTAGAGAATTTTTTAAAGTCAGCACATATTTAAGGATCATTGCTTCTTAAATTATCTTTAAGTAGTTGTTCAAATCAGAGTACATATCTGGATACAACACATCTGACTACAATACATGTTGAGCAATGTCACAACTTCCAGTGTTCTTTTTTCCATGGCTCCATTTCCACATAGGTATGTTGAATATTACGATTGCTATTTGCACCCTGTTCCTTTCTCCATTTCCCCTCCAAAACCCTTGACACCCAGTCTCCTCTAACAAAATATTTTTTACCTGCCTGGTATTCATTTTGTTATTTAAAAAAATATTTTATCGGGCTGGGAAGGTGGCTCAGTGGTAGAGCGCTTGCCTTGCATGCATGAAGCCCTGGGTTCGATGCCTTAGCACCACATAAGCAAAAAGAAAAAAGCCAGAAGTGGCGCTGTGGCTCAAGTGGTAGAGTGCTAGCCTTGAGCTGAAGAGCTGAGGGACAGCGCCTAGGCCCAGAGTTCAGGCCCCATGACCGGACCAAAAATAAATAAATAAATAAAAATAACTAGCACCAAAGAAGGCTGAAGATGTGGCTGACAGATTGCCTACCAATCATGTATGAAGCCCTGAGTTAAAACCTTGTACAACCAAAAAAAAATCTGCAAAAAAATATTTTATCATAAAGCTGCTATAGAGAGGGGTTTCAGTTATATGAATGGGCAATGAATCAGTTCTTTAAAAGAGTTACACCATTGGAATCTTCTCCTTGTATAACATACTTTCATCAATTTCTTCGTGTGTGTGTGTGTATACACACACACACACACACACATACATATATATATATATATATATATATATATATATATATAT
>NW_012280866.1:0-2517 GCF_000151885.1 Dipodomys ordii
TGGTTCCATATCTTAGCTATGGTAAATAATGCTGCAATAAACATAGTTGTGCTGGTAGCTTTAGTGTGGTCTTGTTTGTAAACATTTGGGTAAATGCCCGAAAGTGGGGTTGCTGGGTCATGAGGGAGAGTTTAAACAAAAATTATCTTCACTTGAAAAGTATACATGGAGAAAGCCTCTTTTCATTCACAGATTATGAGTTAGACACTAAGCACTTTAACAAACCAGTAAAAACATCTTGCCTTTGCTGAAGCTTTTCCAGAAACCTCCATTACCAGTGCTTCTGTACCACCCATGAGAACTATTAAAAGAATGTTTCTTAAATCCATATGTCTCATTTTTACCTCCTCTTCCTTTCCTATGAATCTTTGGAGACTGATATTTTTTTCAGAACCCCCTCTGGAACGGATACTTAAGATACTTAAGATACATACCAAATTAAACAAAAGTATTAAAAAATTAAATAAATATAAACAGAGAGATAAGACTGATTTTGTCAAAAAGAAACACTTGGAAATCAACCTTAAAAGAAATAAAAGTAACCAGTGGCAATGATGGTAAAGAAAGTATGAGACACGGAATCACAGAATACTGATGGGTGATTGCAAATGATGCTTACAGAAGAGGCAGGCCATCATCCATCCGCCACGCAGAGAGCAGTGTCTGTAAGAGAACACATCTGTCATGTGGATGCCAATGTGGAATTTGTCTGATGAAATTTCTGTGAGAAGAACACAACTGCTTCTTATCAGTGAATTAAAACCCAAACATTAGCTTGAGATAAAGTATGCATTAGCAGGGTAGTTTTCCAGGCCTGGCAAATTTTAAAGAGCTACCAAACAACTGACTATGGTGATGAGGGAGAGCATCCTCCCTCCTCTCCGTGATGATCTGAGGGATAGCCAGGCTACCTTAGGAAGAAAATATCCTGTGTTAGTGAAGCAGGAGGGAGGGCAAGAGGACTCTAAAGTGCAAAAGCACAGAAGAAAAATAAGGACATATTTTCAGAGGTGCCCATTTAAGATGCAAGATAAACTAATTTTGGGTAGGAATTAGGAATGCATTTAATAATTCTATTGTGGTAATTATTTCACAGTGTATAGATATAACCCATTGTATACCTTCAACATATTCCGGCTCTGGTTACCAATTAAATACTTTAAATCTTGATAAAAATTGGAATTATGAAAAAATATTGTATTTGAAGAAAATTATGTTCATAAGAGTAGTAGAATTTCATGAGGAATACCAATACTACTTCCCTCACATAGTTTTGAAGTAGCTAAAGCATAGACTTGAGAAACTAGTACCAGGCAAAGAAAGCCTTAATTACTGTTACAGTACATAAAATGTAATTTGCTTAGCAATGTGTTTTTTGTTTTCTTTTTCTTTCATGCAATTGTTTCTATCATACTTATAAGATGATTTCTATGTTGCTTTGTATGTCCCTCCCCCACAGTATAACCCCTGCTTTCACTGTATTTTATGTTGGTATAATTTGTGGAGGGGAACAGAATAAAACAAATCGTTTAACCAGGGATACAGGTGGACCCACTGCAACAATGAGGTGTACAAGTCGTTATGTCGAAAATGAACTTTACAACTTTGGCGTTGGGGGGAAGGGGAAAGTGGGGAAGGTGGGGAAGGGGAGATGGGCAGGGATAGGAAGGGGAAACAAAGTTGGAGGCAACAATGCTTGATAAGAAATGTACTCATTATCTTGCCCATGTAATTGTAACTCCTCTGTACAGTATTCTCACAATAAAAAAGAAGATATTCAAATTTCTGGAAGAAGAATGGATAAAATAAATTTGAAGAACTTGTAAAATGGGTTTGTTCTTCTGAAATCTTAAGCTAATAAATAAATAAAACAGATCACACACACAGTAATGTCCTTGAAATAACAAACTTGAAATTTGTTCTTCTGAAATTGTACTTAAGTTAATAAATAAATAAAACAGATCACATGCACAGTAATGTCCTTGAAATAACAAATTTGAAACAAACAAATATTGAAACTTTCAATATCTCTAATCAGTCTGACTGCCAGAAAAGGGTAAGACTCAATTACTAAAATACATTTAGTCACCAATTATGAGAAATCTCTGGGTTACAAACGCAAAATATTAACACAAGCAATGATTACTTATTCCATCAAAGAACATAAGTAAGTTAAGTTTCATTAAGGCTCCATAAAATATTCAAAGCACAGAGAGAAACATATACAATTGACCAACATTTTCTCAGTCCAAATGTTTAAACTCATGGTCTCTCACTTGACTTGAACTCCTCTCTCATGCGTTTTTGTTTTAGCTATTTTTTCAATTAGAGTTGTGCTTTTAGCTCAAGCCAGCCTTGGATCTTGATCATCCTTTAACTGATGTCTCCCATGTAGGTGGGACCACTGATACATGCAACTATGAGTAATTTGGGGGTTGATAGACACTATATATATATATATATATGTATATATGTATGTATATATATATATATATATATATATATATATACAATTTT
>NW_012280867.1:0-1990 GCF_000151885.1 Dipodomys ordii
TTATGTTGAAAAACAAACTTTACAACTTTGGGGGGGGAACTGGGTAGGGGAGTGGGCAAGGGAAGGGTATGGGAAGGGATGGGAAGGGGAAACAAAGGAGGAGGCAAGAATGCTTGATAAGAAATGTACTCATTATCTTGCCCATGTAATTGTAACCCCTCTGTATGATATTTTCACAATAAAAAAAAAGAAAAGAAAAGAGGCAGTTCTCAGGGTCATAAGCAACAGAAATGGATTGCTGCAAATGGCTTTTCTGGTTCTACTATCAACTTTTCCTGTGTGACCTTGACTTCTTACAACTTACCATAAATACAGACAACCTCAGGGCTACTTTGAGCAGCACATGTTAACTGGTTCAATCATGAAGTAATAACACATCATTTGTTAACATAAAACATTAGGTATACTTAGTAATTCTACTTAACTAAATAACTGGACTAGAGCAGAGAAGTCCACATTGTTTTCTTAGATCGAGTAAGAGCTAACAAACATTAAGTCTTTATTGTATACCAGATACTTAGCTTATATCATCTCACTTCATTTCCCCAACCACTCTAAGTTGACAACACTTTTATTTCCCCATTTTAGAGATGAAGACACTAAGGCACAAAGAAGCAGCTTCAAGTTTTGCAGCCTGAAGAAGACAGAATCTGTAAGAATGAAACAACCTGTGCATTCATTTTCTAAGTTGCTCCTGTCCACTTTGCCATGATGAGTGCTAGTCTTTCTCAAGTCATTATATAACATTTTGGTAATTCTATTCCATGAAAGTATTCAATCTATTTGGAAGAAATAACAAAAGACAGCCTACATTTGTTGAACTTTGTATAATCACACACATTATGTTATTTAATGTTGAGATTAATCTCAGGAAGTTGGACAGAAGAGAACAATGTCTGGGTCCTAGGGAAGGAAGAGCATGGACAGGGAAGTAGGACTCACCTGGAGGTAAAGGTAGGACTGGGGTGAGGGTGGGGTGGGGTAGCAGTTTAACAGCATTAGGATGGTGATTAGTGCATTTGGACCTGATATTGGAAATTGAGTGGTCACAACTTATCACTCTTAAAATCCAAGTTGTCTAGCAATGCCAGTCCATCAAGAGAGCACAAAAGGGTAGTGCAGATATGAATGCTACCTCTGTCATTTTCTTCCTTGTGATCCTGTGTCTTAATCCTTAATTTTTATGTTGGTAAAATAGGTATTATATAGACACTGAGTAAGGACTCCCACAGGCCTGCCTTGCTTCTCTTCCTGTCCTTATTCTAAAAACCTCAAAAATCCAAGTCTAAGTAGCTTAGCAGTGGTGGAAGTTTTTGACCTTGAAGAAAAAAGAGAGGCTTTTCAAAGTGCTCTGCCCCACGTTCAGGGACACAGGTTTCTGTGAACACAGTGACCAGTACCAAAGGTAAGCGCAGGAAGAGTCCACCGAGGTCATCACTAAGTACTCAGTTAGATCTAGGCTGTCCTCCAAGGCTCACTACTACGACAGGCTTATTCATAACCTGGCTCTACCAAGAGGAGGAACTGGTAAGAGGGGGTTCCTGGTTGAACATCTTAAGACATGTGGATGTACCCTTGAAGGGGATTGTGAGATACTAGCCCCTCCCTCTCTCTTTAATTTCCCTGTCCCTGAGGAGAATGTATTGCCTCTACCACATGCTCCCACCCTGATGTTCTGTCTCGCCACAGCCCCAAAACAATGGGACCAATTAACTATGGACTGAACCATCTGAAACTGTGGACCTCATTTTAAGTTGCTCTGTCTTAGTTATTATAGTAACAGAGAGATGATTAACACACAAGGCCTGTCTCCCCTTAGTCCTGTTTCCCCTTAGTCCTGTTTCCCCAGCTTTGTTCTGATAAGGTCAGTTGGGCTGGTGAGAGAATATGCTGGTGAGAAGACATGGAGGGCAAATGCTGGAGAAAGGGGTAAAGGTCCATTATAATGCTGCTGAATGGAATTACAAGCAGTCTTTTTTTTTTTTTTTGG
>NW_012280868.1:0-2261 GCF_000151885.1 Dipodomys ordii
AAAAAAAAAAAAAAAATTAAAAATATCTGAAATAAACCTCATTTCTTTTATATATTTAACAACTGAAGATAGTCCTTTTTATTTATTTTTTTATTATTTTTTGGGGGGGTTCTGGTTATGGGGCCTGAACTCTGGGCCTGGGCACTGTCCCTCAGCTCTTCAGCTCGAGGATAGCACTCTACCACTTGAGCCACAGCACCACTTCCGGCTTTTTTCTTTTTGCTTATATGGTGCTGAGGAATCGAACCCAGGGTCTCAGGCTTGCAAGGCAAGCGCTCTACCACTGAGTCACCTTCCCAGCCCCAGTCCTTTTTATTATACACTAAAAATACTCGTTTTGGACCTACTTGCCACTGACCCACATCTGTAATGCTAGTTACTGAGATCAGAGGATCACAGTTTGAAACCAGCTGCAACAGGAAAGTGTGAGCTCCTTATCTCCCATTCACTGATAGAGAGCTAGAAGTGGAGGTGTGGCTCAAATGGTAAGGGTGCAGCCTTAAGGGAAATAGCAAAGGGATAACTAGGCCTTGAATTCAAACCCCAATACTGGCACCCCCCCCCAAAACATCAGAATTTGAAATTCTAACTACACTTCATTGTCTTATTCAAACATTGTAAACCATTTATAAACCTATTTTATAACCTCATGTTTTGTTCTTCCCACAGTGGAATCTCTAGCCCTGTCTCTCATGGCTGGCATGGAACAAAGTTAAATATTGTTAATGACATGCACTCTTCAACTTCCATCTACATTTGTGTACAGTTCCACGCTGTGCAGCTGGGAAGTAAGAACCTTTTTGTTTCTGTTCATTTTAAAAACTGTAGTTCACAGTCAAGATCAGTGGATTGAAGAAGGTTTCTCTGGAGATGATGGGATATGTAAGGTTATGTGTATAAGTTATATAAATAATGCAAAGTGTAAAAAAAGTGTTTATTCTTAATAGTTTTTTAAGCTATAGAGTCATGATATTGATAACTTCGAAATGTAAATTATTATATTTGGAAAATGTATTGATATTAAAAATATGTTAATGCTTATTTGTTACATTTTGTTTGCTTTCTTTTCTCTTCTTCTTTTGAAAGGGCCTTGCTATGTAGCCCAGGCTAGCTGTGAACTTGCAGTCAGTCCTCCAGGCTCAGCCTCAGAGTTGTAAATACAAGTTTGCACTGTTACACCTCCAAATAAATTGATACTCTGAATTTCCTTGTCTTCTGCCATTGCTGTACTTATGTCACTGGAGTTTATTAAGTAGAGCTTTACATTTTCTCTTCACTAAAAGTAGTCTTAGACTTAACAGCCCTCAAAGTGTTTGCATTTTTTTTTGTGCTTACAAAATTCTAAAATGGAAAATAACCAATACCAATAATTATACAAAGCCAACTTGACATAGAACCAATTTGGGTATATTGATTATTGTTGTTTGACATTTTGTTGTTTGACATTTTGAGCAATTTTTGTAAGCTTATCATTGAGTTTTATCTCAAAACTGCTTACCATTCAGTTTTTTACATATTTTCTTTAATTATTTCTTGGCATGAGTATTCACTAGATACCAAGCAAGAACAGATGGATAAGTAGAAAAACACAAAAAGGAACTGAACATTAACCATCAAAATGACATAATTTTTATTAAAACTCTCATTTAACCACAGTAGAATATACTTTTTCATGCTTATACAAAATGTTCACCCAGATACATTTTGTTCATTTGAGCATAAGATACACTTAACCTTTACTATTCCCATAGTGTTCACTTTATTTAAATCCTGAGTTTAAAAATATTTCCAAATGGCATAGAAGATGCTTAAAAAGGAAAATGTTTTGGGACCCAAAATTTTCTCACTACTGTTATGCAGGCTGGGTGTTGGCATGCGAGGTGCTAATTCTTTGGCAAATAAAGAATTAAGTTTCCAAGTGCCATCCCATAAGGCCACACGAGGTGAGGAGTAGATAAAAGTGCATTCTAATTGTTGGGTCTTACCACTGGGCATTGGTGATGACCACCAAAGGCAGAGGAAATCTAGGTAACATACTATAGGGTGCTTATTTTTACAAATGGCCCTTTTCTGAGGGAGATGGTTCCTAAAAATTAGAGATACATCTTATTGTAAAGATGCAGCCAGGCACTGGTAGCTCACACCTGTAATCCTAGCTACTCAGGGAGCTGAAATCTGAGAATTGTGGTTTTAAGACAGCTAGAGCAGTAAAGCTTGTAAGATTCTTGTCTCGGGTCTGGGAAGGTGGCTCAGTGGTAGAG
>NW_012280869.1:0-1282 GCF_000151885.1 Dipodomys ordii
GGCTTTTTTCTTTTTGCTTATGTGGTGCTGAGGAATTGAACCCAGGGCCTCATGCATGCAAGGCAAGCGCTCTACCACTGAGCCACCTTCCCAGCCCCATGGAGGCAGTCTTTGTAGTATGAAGAGCAAGGAACCTCCTGGTTTCTACCATAGAGTGTAATTCAAATGTTTGACTAGGTAAGCTGGAAATCATTCCTGCTATTTAGAGATAAGCAGTAACTATATTTGGTCTGTCAAATGGACTTGAGGAGTAGAAGAGGGAAGGGAACTTGCAGTTAGATCATGGAAAACCCTCTCCATTTCTCATATCAAGGCAGTATCCACAATTTTAGGTTTTATACTTGAGTTTCATCTACAAAGAATGGATGTTACCTTTTTTCTTAGTTGCAGCAACTGGAAAAACACAAGGAGAATTGTTCTACTTGATTGGTCTCAGGTCACATGCTGCCTTTAATCTTTTTTAATACATTTTTTATTGTAAAAATACTGTACAGAGGAGTTACAATTAGATGAGCAAGGTCATGAGTACCTTTCCTATCAAGCATTGATACCTGCTCCTTTGTTTTTCCCCTACCCTCCCTTCCCACCCACTTCCACATCTATACTCCCCCGCTCTCCGCTCCCTCCCCACGCCTAAATTGTAAAGTTCTTTTGTCAGCACACTGTTTTGTACAGCTCATTGTTATAATGGGTCAACCTGTATCCCTATTTAAGCATTTTGTTTTTTCACTTCCCCTCCCCAAGCTAGAGAAGTGTATATATAAGATGCAGGGCACTGGCATCAAATACAGTGAAAACAGGAGTTATACCATGGGGGAGGACCATATAAAGAAAGAAAAAAAATCACATGCTACATTATAAATATGTTAGGAACAATAGCAAGAAAAAACCCACTTGTGTCCCAACCTTGGGGTTCATTTCGTTTAAAATCATCTTATCTGGTCATATGTATATAGCTTTTGACCATTTCTGCTTGACCCAGACACATACTAGTTATTGCAAATATGGACCCTAGGACCTATGTTTCTTTGGGCCTGGCTTACTTCACTTAGTATAATTTTTTCCAAGTCTTTCCATTTCCTAACAAATGGATGGAGGCATAGAATTTCATTGAATATGTATACCATATTCTTGATCCATTCATCTACTGAGGGGCATCTGGGTTGGTTCCATATCTTAGCAATGGTAAATAATGCTGCAATAAACATAGTTGTGCTGGTAGATTTAGTGTGGTCTTCTTTGTGATCATTTGGGTAAATGCCCAAAAGTGGGATTGCTGGGG
>NW_012280870.1:0-1605 GCF_000151885.1 Dipodomys ordii
AGAGAGAGAGAGAGAGAGAGAGAGAGAGAGAGAGAGACAGAGAGAGAGACAGAGAGAGAGAGACAGAGAGGGAGGGAGAGAGGGAGGGAGAGAGGGAAAAAGGGAGAGGGAAAGGGAGGGAGAGAGAAGCTGTATGCGGGTCACTATGAGGATCAGGCGCGGCTCACTATAAGAAAATCAAGGTGGCTCAGTGGTAGAGTGCTTGTCTTGCATGCATGAGGTCCTGGGTTTGATTCCTCAGCATCACATAAGCAGAAAAAGCTGGAAGTGGCTCTGTGGCTCAAGTGGTAGAGTACTAGCCTTGAGTTGAAGGTCTGAGGGACAGCACCTAGACCAAGACTTCAGGCCCCACAACTGACACACACACAAAAAAAGAGTCAAGAGCCTTTTACTTAGTAGATCATTAAAACATATGCACAATTAAAGACAAGATTCCTCAAGTCCCAATTAACTTTTCTGATCCATTGATACATAGATTTGCCATTCCTCTTTATTGTTCTGAATGGGAAAAGTCATCTAATAGTGGGGAAAACAAAAATTGGGGGAGGCACCATAATTTCATCATCTGAATAACAGGACTGTTTCCATTTCTGTCATGGTCTGGCTTTTACACAACGTGGCTATTTTCCATTTGGGTGTGGTTGTGCATGTAATCACAGCTTTGAAGAGGCAGGGGCAGGAGTATCTGGAGTTGGAGGCCAGTCTGAGCTACATGATGACACTCTGTCAAGAATAAAAGAAATAAACACACAAATAAAAGGTCATTTTCATTTTCCCCACAGTCTTTTATGTGGGAATAGATTTTTTTCCAGGTGATAATGGAAAGCAGCTAAAACAAAGGAAATAGAGGGGGGTGAGGCTGTTAAAATGCTCTTCTGATAGTGTTCAAATCCTTCTCCAGCACAGGAACTCCACAAAAGAACTCCTCCGCAGTTTTTGTTACCGAGGCTGTTTCTTTAAATTGTTTGACGTCAGAGAAGGAATGCTATAGCAACAGACTGTCAAACTGGAATTAACTCCAAGAAAAATGAGAGTGGGGGAGGGGGAAGGAGAAATGCTTCCAAGCAATACTGACTTCAGAGGAAGCAAATTGGATAGATGCATTTATTTTTGTACCATTCTCAACACAAAACACCGAAGAACTGTGAGGGGGTCGGGAGAGTCCATCTGGATGCGTGTGGTGTTTAACTCATTCAGGACTATTTCGAAGGCGGTCCAGGCATCAGTGCCAATAGTAACAGCAACTTCCAAGAATTAATCAATATTTCCAGAACTTTTTTTTTTTAAGTGAGGCATCACAATCCTTATTTCAGTAGCGATGCAATTTCGGCCTCCAGGGAGGGTCATATAACTCGTGATAGAGCTGAGACTGCAACGCAATTTTGTAGGACTGGGGCTACACTTTATTTTCCTAGGTTGAGATTTTCAGAATGTTAAGCCTGCACAAGATTCTGTCCTGCTCTGTCCTGCCCACGAGCGAGCCGGACGCGTGTTCAGTGTCAGGAAGGAAGCTGACCACAGCACTTAGACGGGCACTGCTCCGGTCATCCAGGCGCCACTCCAGAAAACGAAACTGTCCCGGCACTCCAGCGGTGCCGCGGCTGC
>NW_012280871.1:0-1382 GCF_000151885.1 Dipodomys ordii
AAAAAAAAAAAAAAAAACTGAATACCATCTATAGCTTAGTGGGTTTGAGATTAACCTGCTTGCTTTCTACCCAGATAGTCTATTTTCTTGTTCTTTGCTTTATTCTCAAACATCTCATAGTCATTTCTGGCAACTGCAGACTTGTATGTCCCTAAGCTACAGAAAAGAAAGAGAAGAAGACCTTTTGTCTAATAACATTAATAGTCTCACAAGTTGGCCATTATGTCCACTTGACCTGGCTGAGAGTATATTTATCTCTTCCTAGACAGATCTCTGTGGGTGATGAGCAAAGTGTCAATCTCTTTTTTCAAAGGGCAGGGGGATGTTAGTTTCTTTAGGAAATGTGTTTTTATTATTATTATAATAAGTATTACTTGAATAAGAAATGAGAGATGTTTGTCAAAAGTGTAGACTGTTCAATTTTAGTAGATGAGTTCTGCAGACCTATTTTTATGGCATGGTTACTAGAGCTAATAATAATCTATCATATAATTGAAGTTTCTAAGTGAGTAGATTCTAAATATTATACCACAAAAAGGATAAGTATGTGAGAATATGTGATATGTAGGTATGTTAATTATCATGATTTAATGATTTCATAATGTATATATATCAAAATATCATTACTGCAAATATATGCAATTGTTATTTGCCAATTTTGAGAAAAGAGTGTATGGGTTCTAGGCATGAAAAATAAGAACTATGAATGACTGATAAAATATTAAAGAGTTAGCTGTTTATGCACTGGTGGCTCATACCTGTAATCCTAGCTACTTGGGAGGCTGAAATCTGAGGGTTGCGGTTCAAAGCCAGCCGAGACAGGAAAGTCTGTGAGACTCTTATCTCCAATAAACCACCAGAAAACCGAAGTGGCACTGTGGCTCAAGAGTTTAAGCTCCATGACCAACATTAAAAAAAAGAAGAAATGGATTTAACAAGGGGAGAGAAAAAAAGGAAAGCCTAAATGTGCAAAAATTTTAAGGGATATCATGGTTTTAAAAGAATAGAGATATTGTTATGCTGTACAATTTTGAGGAGATACTATTTTATAGCTTGTTTTGCTCTTTCCTTATTTAAGCTTATTTTGCCTTTTCTTGTCATCTTTCAAAAATTCTAGTAAAAGCCAGGTTCTAGTGGCTCACACCTGTAATCCCAGCTACTCAAGAGGGTGAAGATTTGAGCATCTCAGTTTAAAGCTAGCATGGGCAGAAAAGTCCTTGAAACTCTTATCTCCAATTAACCAGCAAAAGGCTGGAAGTAGAAGTGTGGCTCAAGTGGTAGACTGCCAACATTGAGCAAGAAGCCAAGTGGTGAGAGCATGAAGCCCTGATTTCAAGCCTTAGTAACAGAGAGAGAGAGAGAGAGAGAGAGAGAGAGAGAGA